>NC_134532.1:67444410-67744886 GCF_050624435.1 Tenrec ecaudatus
AACCAGTTAATAGGAAAGACAAGCGAAGTCGTGGATTGGTTTCTGCAAAGCACCTCAGCAGAGGGGTCAGCCCTAGCTCTGGATGGCTTGTCTTTTGAACCCTATGAAGTGAGGCCCACCTGTTAGTCTAACTTTAAGATGGAATAGGAAGTGTGTATGCCCTACTCAGAGCCCAGAGTCCCAGTTAAGCACTCTCTGCCAAGGTCAGTGGTTCCGCCCTACCTGTGTCCATAAAGGTTACAGCCTTGCAGACCATAGGAGGCAGCTCAACTCTGCTGTACAAGGTCACCAGGAATTAGGATAGATTCAACAGCAACAGGCTTAAATGTTTACCCAGCTCCCGGGCTGAGATGGACAAATACTTTTTGTATTTCTGTGGGGGTGGGGGTGGCCCTGGCGGGTGCAATGGTTATAGGTTGGGCTGCTAATCACAAGATCAGCAGTTCAAAACCACAAGCTGCACCAGAGTAGAAAAATTAGGCTTTCTATTCCTGTAAAAATTTCAGCATCAGAAACCCCCTCCGCATTTCTACCCTGTTCTACAGGATCACTATGAGTAGGAATTGAATTGATGGTGTCAGGATTCTATTTTGTTTTAATTTCTGGTGTCAGCCAAGATGTTCTGGTCTACTCCTTCATGAAGAGTTCAACCATTAAGCATCCTCAAGAACTGCAGAAAGAGGGGGATCCTGGGTCCAACTCCCTGCTCCAGGCCCCATTCCCTCTCTCTCCACGTCGGTGTTAGGACTCCAAACATCTTGGTTTCTGATCCTGGTCAAAGTGCAAGTGCTAGGACGCTGCTATGGAATTGTGTTTTATCTTCATTGTCAGATTCTAGGGATCCCCCATAATGTTTTCTAATCACGACTGTGTTTTAAAGCATGCTTACTACGTTTTACCCAGCATGGCTAAGTATGTTTCAAATATGAAATCCCCACCCTAAATCTTTTAATCAACCCAGGCCCTGCAGGATGCCCACAGATGAGGCGCTCATTGAAATGCTACAAAGTTCACAATCCAAAACTAAAAAAAGACATGCAAGAAAAAACACCACCATAAACAAAATATAGTATTGACAAACAATACAGAAGAGCGGGACTGTATCACATATATGAGAATAAAAGGTCAACAGGAAAATCAGAGCACGGGTGGTAAAAGAGGCAGGATTTAATTAAAGAGAATGTCGACAGTGTGAAAAACATTAACTAGGGTCACTGAACTTTTTCTATCTAAATGGTCAGTGGGAATCTAATTTGCCATGTAAACTTTCATCAAACAATTCAATAAAATATTATTAGAAATAAAATTTTAAAAGGCAGAAATGGATCTACTATAAACTTTAAATAAGAGACTATAACCAGATCATAAAACAATTTAAGTTATAAATTACAGAATTCAGGAATAAAATCCATGTGGAGAGTTTTGGTAATCATTTATTTTGTAAGAATTAATACCAGACTAATCTCAAGAAGTTGGAAATTGAAAATGTCTCAAAAGTCTAACTCTGTGCTTCTCGGTGGGCTCATTTTATATGCAGCAGAATGATACTGCGGGAATCCTGTTCACAATTAACTCACAGGGGGATCTGAACAGTATCTTCCCGCAACTTTTTATCAGACCCATGCAGAGAGGCCATTTGGTGGAAGTTTCACGGTGCAAATTTCACTTCAAAACAATAATCTATTCTCCAGCCCTGGACTATATTCTGTTTATGCACTTAAGACCTGGGGACTCTGCAATTCCAGCAAGCATTGGCTTCTTATTAATCTTAAGCAGTCAGGCTTTTTCCTAAGCAAAGAAGTCATTTCTTTCCCTTCTCAGCTGTAGCATATAATTCCTTACATCTATCCTAAGTCAGAGTAACCAGGATAGCCATCAGAGTGGGGTCCCATCCCTACCCTCTACTAAGGTCAGGTCTTACTCTCATTCTATTCCTGTTAGTAGAGAATGCCATACAAAAGGGGGCTATAGCCAAAGCTAGGATTATAATATATCACATAAGGAGCTATGGTTGGAAGGGTCCTATTAAATGAATATAACTCAAGAGTGGAGTTGCAAACTGACCCAAGTCCATCTAGCCAACAGCAAAAGTCAGGTTACTTTCATAAAGTTATTGACTCCGACTGCACCCAAAGCTACATACATTGCAATTTCCAAAACCACCTCCATATCAGTGAGTTCGCTCTCTCTCACTGCCATCAGGTTGATTCTGACTCACAGCGACCCTGTAAGACAAGGTAGAACTGCCGCTGTGGATTTCTGAGGCTGTAACTCTTTATGGGAGTAGAAAATCTCATTTTTCTCCCAAGGAGCAGGTGGTGGTTTCAAACTGTTGAAGCTGTGATTAGCAGCCCAATGAGTAACCCACTGTGTCACTAGGGTTCGTATAGAGAGTATGCTCCAGGGAACCAAATCTTATCACACAATTCTAACAAACAATGAATGCTGACTAACGAGAGCCATGCACCCACAAAAGAACAACAAATTGAACCTGTTTAGAGTAAACAAAAATGCTACACCAGGCACCTTGGTGGAGTAGTGGTAATGAGTTGATCTGCGATCTGCAAGGTCCGTAGTTCACCAGGTCCGCAGTTCGAAACCACCAAGGGAGAAAAACAAGCCTCTGTACTCCCGTTCACAGTCACAATCTCGGAGACTCACAGAGCAGTTCTTTCTACCGTGTCCTTTAAGGGCATTATGAATGAGCATCACCTAGATGGCAGTGAGTGATCTGTTACTCACTGCTTGTGGAAATAAAATTTGTTCATCCACATTGGCTGGAGGGAAGGGGGACCTTAGTTTACATTGCAGTGGTTCTCAACCTTCCTAAAGCCGTGATTTAATGGAGTTCCTCATGTGTGGTGACCCCACAACCATAAAATTATTTTTGTTGCTACTTCATAACTCTAATTTTGCTACTGTTATGAATCGGACGATCCTTGTGAAAAGGTCGTTCGACCCCCAAAGGGGTCGCAACCCATAGGTTGAGAACGGCTGGTTGACAAGGTTGCACCTCAGAATATGTAATAATCCAAGATGTCCACTCCCTGATAAGCACTCTAGAGACATTCTTGATCATGACCCCAGCAGGTTGCTCTCAGGTGCCATCACATCCCTTATGACCCATAGCAACCCTATGGACAACAATACTGCCAGGTCCTGCACTATCTTACAATTGTTCCCAGGTCCTAGCCCACTGTTGAAGCCGCGGGATCAATCCATCTGGTGCGGCCTTCCTCTCTTTTGATGGCCCTCCACTCTACCAAGCATGACGTCCTTCTCCAGGAACTGGTCTCTCCTGACAATATGTCCAAAATATGCAAGATGAAGTCTTGCTATTCTTGCCTATACGGAGCCCTCTGGCTGTTCTTGTGCTCTGTCTCCTTAGTAGCACATGGTACGTTCAATATTCTTCCCCAGCACCAGCCCAAGAGCAGACAACAAAAACAGACTCGGCTCCCCACTTCGAAGGAAGGAGCAGCTGAAAGCCTTATGCGTAGCTTCGAAACACTGACACTGAAGGCCTACAAAAATGGAAGCAGAACATTTTTGGAGATAGTGCCAAGCTGATGGTCCCTCGGGCTCAAGGACACTTGAATTGTGACTAAGGAGGAGCTGGTTTCTCAGGGTGGAGTTGACCATGGTGACGTGAGTTGGGTGAAGACCGTGGGAGTGGAATCTTTGGTATCTCCATTTGCTGAAGGTGACGACTGAAGGTTAAGGAGAAATGGCTGGAACAAATTCTGCTGATGATCTGAACATGGAATGTGTGAAGTACAAATCTAGGAAAATTGGAAGTTGTCAAAAATGAATTGGACCACATAAAGACCAATATCCCAGGCATTAGTGAACTAACATGAACGGTATTGGCCATTTTGAACCAGAATATCATATGAGTTAATACGCCAGCAATAACACAATTGAGAGGAATAGCGGAGCATTGTCAGAAAAGACACTGCTAAGTCCATGATGAAGTACAATGCTGTCTGTGATGGGATTTATCTATCCAACTTCATGGAAAGCCAGTCATTAGAACTATTCAAATATATGCACCAACCACAAAAGCTAATGATGAAATAATTGACCAGCGGGAGTTACGAGTACTAATAAAAGAACTGTTCATAACAAGGGAAAACTAGAAGCAATCCAAGTGCTTCTCGTAATTGAACTCGGAGGAAAAATAAATCATTTCTGCTCGGGTAGAAAATCTGCAGTTTAACAACACGGGATAGTTTGTAGCAGTGCAACAGAATAAAAACAGTCCCTTCTAACTTGGATAGACATACGAGTAATGCAGAATAAGAAAAGCAAAGTCCTGAAGACCACATACAATTGCGTAATAAGGACGAGAATGTTCAGGATAGTGTGTGACGGGGAGAGATGAAATGAGAGGCACAGATAGACAGACATAAGTTCCTGGTAATGTTAGAGACCTTGAAGAGTTCATATATAATTGAGTAAGAGGATCTAGCCAACACCAAACATGAAATTTGTCATGAAACAAGAATTTTGATTAGTCATTCTCTCTGCATAGCCAATGAGTCTCTTCAACCATCAATCAAGAACTAGACGATACTAAGAACTGGAGATTTACATGAAAAAAAACCTAAAAAGCAATGAGTAATTAAGTGTGAAAGACATTCAATCTCATTCCAGTCACAGATATGAAGGTAATTTTATGAAACAATAAGACACTGTCACTTGACCCTCAGCACTCAGAGCCAAAAGTCACGAATGTGAAACTGCCAAGCAGTGACGAAGAGGAAAGGAAAGAGTCCTGGTGGGACAGCGCTTTAAGTGCTCAGCTGCTAACCACAGGTTGGCAGTTCAAACCCATCAGCTGCTCCTCAGGACAAAGATGCAGCAGTCTGCTTCCATAGAAACCACATAAGGGAGTTCCACTCTCTCCTACAGAGTCAGTCCTTATGAGTCAGAATCAATTCAAGAACAATGGGTTTGGTTTGACTGGGATGGAAGGTCCCTTATACATCATTGTTAAAATTGTCAACTTGCTGCCATGTACTGCAGTTCATACTAAACTTAAAAACCTGGTATAAAAAAATTTTTTTAAAAACTGAGCTACAGCTTGGAGTTGACAATATTCGTCTTCCATCACCTAGTAATTCCAGATTTAGATATACAGAGGTAGGGAAACTCACATTCGTACATCAGGCGACACATGCAAGAATGTCTCAGCAAAACCTTGTTGCCATAATGAAAATTTGGAACCACTCCTAAAATCTAACAGGAGAGTTAGCCAAAAACTGCACAGTACCAAAAAGGGAATACTACACATCACATTGAGCATAAACCAATCTCAAAAATCATGTTATTTTCCCTCTCAGGATGCAAAATTTGATGCCATTGCCTAAAACTACAAAAACATAACATGCATTTTATTCCACTCACAAACTTAACACATATGCGTAAATGTGAGTATAAAAATATGCACGATGGTGATACACAGTGAATCGAGGACAGTGATTAATTCTAGAAAGGCAAAAAAGACACAGACCCTGGAAGGGTTACTCAGGGCCTTCCATTCCCAATGCTGCTAATTTCTCATTTTGTTCCACCTTAAGATGCAATAAAACCACCTGTGAGGACATCGAACAAAAACTCAGGGCCACCAAGGCAAGCCCAACTCAAAGCAGCCCTGTGTGGCAGGGAGCTCTGCCGCTGTGGGTTTCTAAGACTCTTTACAGGGGCCGACGGTGCCATCTTTCTCCCTGTGGGGCCCAGGAATTCATTAGACTCTTCTCTGTCTGTTCTATGCTGACAGTATTTCTTATGAAGGCAAGGTAAGATCACCACTTGATTAAAAGCTTAAGTTAAAATAATGTTGGAAGAAAATAGCTTTGCTTGTAGAGGGAAGAGTAGTAACGATTATTCATCATTTATTTACGTCAATATAATTTATAAATAATTTAACTATCAAATGGAGGGTTCTTTTATCTCTGTAGCCTAGGACCAGCACAGAGCCTGACTCATAAAGCATATTCAATAAATGTTTGCTTAATGAACTGAACTAGACAAGCAAGAAGGAAAGAGTCCAATGACTAATCCAGCTATCTCTAAATAGCTTTAAATATGTTTAACCTCAACACTGGATCAGTTTTCCAGTTGGAAACTAGAAAACATACCTCCCACAGCACACCACATTTTCAAACAAATACTGAAAAAAAAATTGTTAATTCTCTGTCCATTAAGAACACACCTTCTTAAGAAAAGTGAGTCTGATGTAAGTACTCATCAATCCCACCTAAATAGAACTGGTCTTACATTCCATGTAGATCCTGTCTCCCTGGGCCAGCAGAAATGCTCTGGTTTTAAATGTCTCCCATCATCTTTCAACAGATTAAAAAAACTCGTTAGTTAATTGGGGAATGTTCCCTGTAGGAATTAAAATATAAAATATCCAAGTTCTGATACAACATAAGCTAGTTATCCTCCTGAAATTGGTCCAAAGTGACCTACAAGATTACATCAGTGACCAAGTCAGAATCCAGAAGTAATTAGGATTTTTTTTAATCATTTCATTGGGGGCTCGTACAACTCTTATCACAATCCATACAAGCATCCATTGTGTCAAGCACCTTTGTTGCCATCATCATTCTCAAAACAATTTCTTTCTAGTTAAGCCCCTGTTATCAGCTCCTCATTTCATTAGGGATTTCTGAACCTCTCACCCAAAATACAATAGTTTCCAAAAGTTCATGGGAAAAAATGGAATTGAAAGTTGCTGGAGTTTTTAAAAAGCTTTCAACTGTAAATTACATGAAGGTTGACAGAGCAAAATCATCAGTTTTACATTCAACGATTTATGCACGTTTTGTTCCAATCCATCCCTTTCAACCCCCTTAACTGACCATCACGTTAGTCATCTTCCTCCCTGTGTGTCCTGTTTCCAGTTTCCATTCCCCTCCTTTCCTAACCCTCTGAATGTTGTCTTTGGGTAAACGCTGCCCTTTTTTAGCTTAAATGACTGTTATAACATGCGGGTGAGTTCTGTTATGGAACTGAAGAGTGAATATGGACCATATCTTGGGGGTCCCACCAGTCTTTACCAACCAAGAGGCCTGGTCTCCTGGACTCATTTTGAGTTTTGTTCCATATTTTTTCCCCATTTTATCCAGGGCATTGGAATGTGACCCTTTTCAGAGCAGTTGGTAGGCATCATCTAGTGCTGGTCTCAGGGTAGTAGACATTAATGTTTGCATGGTCTATCGGTCCATTGGACTAATTCTTTCCAAATGTCTTTCCATTTCCATCACTTTTCCTTCTTCTGGACAGGGAGAGACCAATCAAATAATTGCATCTTCACCACAGTAGGATGTAGAACATTGTCAATGTGAGCTACCGCATATACTCGTGTATCAGCCAAGTATTTTTTCAGCACATTTTTATTGCAGTTTTTGTGGTAAAAATAGGTGTCTCGGCTGATATTCAGATCAGCTTATACTCGAGTGTATACGGTATGTTATATGATGAAATTCTTCCATGAATATTGATTGTGAAGCTCCCTCTTATGTAGCACATACAATCGAGCAGTGCAGCGCCCACCTTACATGGGCAAAACGCTTGAAGAAAAATTGAATTGAAAGACCCTGACTAAAAAGAAAGCTCCTGACTATGTATATTGTAGGTTGCAATTACACCATGCTGAATTTAAGATTACTGTTCAAATTCACTTCCCTGTGCATCAAAGGAAAGCAAATACCATATATACTCAAGTATAAGCCAACCCGAAAATCAGCCAAGGCACCTAATTTTGCCACAAAAAACTGCATTGAAGATGTGCTGGAAAACTCGGCTTATACATGAGTATATACGGTAATGCAATAAAAAATAACCTCTGTTCCTAGAGCTCACTCTAAAGCCTATTAGAGGAGCTGCTTTCAGAGGAGGCCGTTCTCAACAGAACCACAGCACCTTGTCATTTCCACTGACATCACCCGGCAGGGGAAACTTCATTAGACAGTTCCTGCTGTGGTCGTTCTGCAAAGACTCAAAGGGTTTCTGGAATTAGGATTCTCTAATAAATAGCAACTGTTGTTCCAACCAACACCAGGGTTTATTCCATTTGGGCCATCTTCTGATGGCGTTTTCTGGCTATGAACAACAAACGATGAGCGTGAATATTTTCTCAGGCACACAAAAATATGTAGCTTCCCTGGCACCGCGGGAATCTATCAAACCATGGATAATGAGAATTCCCTTGACATATCTCAAAGCGAGCGCGTGTTTGTGTGTTGCTTTGTTTTGTTTCATTCTTACCAACAAGAGGTATACAGCATGGATACCAGAGACTATGAATTACCACTGCTACCAAAATGCTCCCTGGAAGGGTACATGGCGAGATTTCATCTCACGTACTTGACGCAGATTATCGAGAGTGACCCGTTAAGACTCCCCCTAAACCAATGCCTCTCTCTCCCTCAAAGATCTGCTGCCTCACATTAACTCCAACCACATGCTGCAGTCGTTCCTACCGGGAAATACGGTCTGACGTTCAGAAGCCCACAGAGGCAGTTCTAGTCTGTCCGATAGGAGCACGATGATGCAGAATTGACTCCATGGCAGAGTATGGGTAGGGTGATGACAGTGTTAGTGATGTGGACTGATACCAGTACATTGTGCACACAGAGTGATATAAATGCAATGGTTGCAGGTCACGGTACCGGAGACACAGGCTAACTGACCAAAGGACAATGGGGGCATTGAGCATGGGGAGTAGGATTAGGCCAATATGGAATGAATGCAGTGGTTAGAAATGGGATGAGGGGTAGAAAGGGGCAAAGGGCTGGGAGCTGTCCAGAGGTGAGACTTTTAAATGACATTCTTCTCATTCTACTCCATTCAACTCACTGCTACTTTAGGATTAGAATCCTTCCCCTGCTTGGAATCCTTCGAATCCACCCACTGCAGAACAAAAACCACCCAGAGTACTTTGGCTGATCTGTCCAGCCGTCCGGTCTGCCAAGACCATATGCTTATTCTCCCCCGGCCCCCTCTCCATGATTCTCCTGCAGCCAAACAAGTGCAGCACTTTCACCTTTGCCAGCTCCACCTTTTCCTGCTGATGGTTGCTCCACCTGGAACACTCTTCCCTCACAAATCTGTCCTCTTAAAACCTGCCTTCGCCCAGCAAAGCACTGAGCCCTCACTGTGCCATAGCACCTGCACGGCCACCTGACAAACACGAAAACGGTATGACTGCTTCTCCTAGCAAATCATGCCTGAGCCTAACAGATAATCACACGTGATCCTCCCTTTCATTTGTACATGAAACGCTAATATTAATAGCTACCATCAAGACTAATGACAATAGAGGGGGGAAATCAAATCCCTGACCTCCTACTATTTTCAATAAGCCCCTAAAGGCCAGCAGCCCCTTATCTGTGACACCCCCACCCTTCTGACTTCTACTTGACTTAGTTATTTGCTGGGAAGATAAACTTAATGAGTAAGAGAGCAACTTTCAGGAAAAGGCCCAAGCGCTTCAGGCCTCAGCAAAATAAGGAATAGAATGCTTTAAAAACGAGGTCCAAGTAAAATAAAAATCCTTGGCAAGTTGAAGCTTTTCTCTGTTTATCATGATGACATTGTGAGGATTGGGTCTTCTTGACATTGAGTGCAATCCATACCGAAGGCTACAGTCACTGATTTTCATCAGTAGGTGATTCAGTCCGCCTGAATTTCAGCAAGCCCAGCGAGGTTGCTTTTACATATCACAAATTGTTACTATGCCTCCCTCCAACCCTGGTGTCAATGGACGTCTTCACACAGTCCCTCTCGGATTCTTTGCTGAGTACACAGGCTGAACTCTGATCCACATGCTTTCTGGTTTTAATCAATGCCATATCCCATTTTTTCTGCTCAAATGACTACATCTTGGCCTACGGATGGGTCCCTAATGAAGTGTTCTAATAGACCTATTCCTCCCAATGTTATTCTCAAACTTTTTACAATCCACATAATCAAAAGCCTTTACTTAGACATAAAACACAGGTAAACATGTTTCTGATAAGAGTCTGCTTTCCACCAAGATCCAGCTACCTCCACAGTGACATCCCCTCCCTTCCATGTCTTCTTTTGAGTCTGGCTTGAATTTCTGTCAATGCACTGCTGCAATCATATTTTTAGTTGTCTTCAGCAAAATTTTATGCGTATAATATTAATAACGTTATGTGAAAATCTCTACATTCAAGAGAATGGACCATATTTCTCTGGAATAGGCCCTACTCTGGATCTCTTCCAGGCGGTGGGGTGGGAAGTCTTTCAATTTTCTGGGCATAGATGAGTGCCAGCTTGCAGTAGGACATCTATTTATTGAAACATCTCAATTGGCAGTCCGTTAATTCCTGAATCGCTGTTTCTCACCAACACCTTCAATATAGCTTGGACTGCTTCCTTTAATACATTCAACCAGATCAATATGGTCTGGGACCTACCGATTGTCACCTCCTGAAATGGTTGCACATTGGCCAACTCTCTGGGTAGAGGAACAGGATATGCCAACCATGTTCTTTTGATGCTTCCTGTGTCAGTCAATAAGGAGCCCAAGTGGCACAGCAGTTAGGCATTTGGCATAACTTTGAAACCACCAGTCAATTACAAAAAACAATGCCATCAAGTCAATGCCAACTCATAGTGAGCCTATATTGCATGGTAGAACTGCCCCTGTGAGTTTTTGAGACTATAACTCTTTACAGCAGCAAAATGCCCTATGTTTATCTCATGGACAAAGACTCTAGGCTCTCTTAATTTAAATCTCAAACTGTCTCAAGGCTGTAAGTGGGCGGTGGGGGGGGACAAATTATTAGGAGTCAGGACAGAAATAACCTGCTATCAGTTGATGTCAGTACACAGGGAGGACAGAGTTCAATTAATCATGTTCAAACTAGCCCATAACTGACCTTCTATTCTTCACCCTCCTCTTAAGCCTCATTGTAACTAGCTCGTTTCTAGTCATTGCTTTTTTCTGGGATTGGAATGGTCGCCCTACATGCATAAAGAATGACGGCTCGGAATAAACCTTACGTTCCAGTTTCTTGGGATTCTGATTAATGTTCAACACTACTTATACTATGGGTTGAAATGTTTTATACGGTTTCTCCCTTCCACCCCCACCCCTTTTGCTTCTATGAATGAAAAAGTATCCAGGTTAAGGGAATAAGAAAATGATGGGAAAGAGGAGGAAGAAAAATCTTTGTACAAATAAATCTTAAGACACATGTTTCCCTGCCCCCTGAAAAGTCCTGAGTTGCTTTTGTGTGGATTCCTCGGCAGATTCTAAGACTTCCCACTCTCACAGGGCAAGTATTCAAGTGACCACACAACTTGAATGTCAATCCCTCCAGATACACAAACCTAGCAGTGCTAAAAACACTATTGTGCCTGTGTTCTGAGTAACAGCCATGCCAATCACAGTCAGCGGAAACCACGCAGCTGCTTACGAGGCTCCCAGGCTCTGCAGCTGCCTTCTCGTGAGGCTGGTTCCACTACAGAAACGACTTTCTGACCCCATGAGAACTTTCAGAGCTTCCTAGCCAACAAAGCACACTTGTACATGGAAACGTGAGACACCAACAGCTTTTTAAATGACAAACCTAAGAACAATGCTTAACAAACAAGCATAAGCTCACCAATCTCCATGTTTCCAAGTCAGAAACAAGCCTTGTCTGTAAATAGGATTCATGGGTTGTAATTTTCAATACAAACTTAGGGAATTTTAAATATAGCAATACAGTAATAAATCATGAAAAATAAGGAGTGGTTTGCATACCCAAAGGATTAAGAAAATGAGTGTCACTTAATAGTCATCCATGGACCAAGCCTTTATAGTTCATTTCAAACTATAATTTTAAAATCTGAATAGAATTGATTTTATAGGAAACACTAATATTAATTGGCCAAAGCCACACCCACAATAATAAGAGAAATCAAATTCATGCATGAAATATCTTCAATGGACTCCTTTTTTCTTTTAAGATAAAAGAGCTCTAATATTATAGTCTGGTAATGTGAGGCAACGCCCTGAACAGAGACCATCCTTCCAAATACTAGGTGCCAAGAGCCCAAAGGACAGATCAGGAGTGGCTCTGGGAGACATAGACTCTTAGTACTTGGGGGAAGGTTTCTTAGGGAGGTGCAGTACTACTTGTCAGCCTGGGTCCACCAACAGGGTCTGGGTTTGGTTGTGTGGCTGCTACCCTTCCTTCCCCCTGCTTCCCCCTCAGCAAGCAAGGGTTCTTATAGTATCTAAGGAAAGGTGCCTTAGTGGAGTTAGGGTTACATCTTGGGCTGCAATCTGCAAGGTCAGCAGTTCGAAAACATCAGCCGCTACACAGGAGAAAGACGCGGCTTTCTACTCCCATTAAGAGTTACAGTCTCGGACACTCATGGGGGCCGTTCTGTGCTGTCCTCTAGGGACAGTGAGTTCTATTTTTGTGTGTTCCAAGTCAGGGAAGGGGGAATCAATGATAGGGCAAGGCCAGAGCAACTGCACTGGCCCCGGAAGGCCATCCTACGACTTCCTTACTGATAACATGTCTTCTCTGGCACTGTGCCTTGAATGAGCATGGTAGTCTAGGGAAAGGCCATGGATGGGACACGGAGGGGGTGAGGGGGTCATTTGCCCTACAGGTAGGGGGAGGAGGGAAAGCTAGATTCTATGGGAAGGTGTAGATTCTATGCCTAGACCCTTTTTGGGTGTTTTTTTTTTTTAATGTTTACTTTTTGGGTTTTTTTGCGGGGGGTGATCCTATTTGGTTTAAAGCATAAATTAAATTTCATTTATATCCTAGACACATCAGATAAACACACCCAATTTCAAAGATAAAAGAATCCAAAGAGGCCCTGTGATATCAACACTTTTTATCTATACTCATAATGAGGTCTAAACGTTTACATCCTATTGATCTACAGTAACAGTTTCTGCTGATGCTTAACATTCTCAAGTCACCTTTTCAAAATAACGGATAAAATCTATCAATAAGTGTTAGGTCTGAGGCTGGACCACAGAAAGATGCAAATTGAAGCACTAAGTTACTTACACAGCAGAAGGAATGAAACATCACCAGAGAGCATAGGAAGCGAGAGAATCTAAAAGCAGGACTCCAGTCCCGTGATTTTAAGTGTGGATTTAGGCAGGCTTCACGAGCATTTACATTCGGGCTTCCACTACTGCGGGTGTTCTTTCCTTTAGGTGTCATTATTGGGGTTTGCAATTACATTCTATTTTCCCCTTCTGGAAAAAAAAAAATCTCCTGGTGCTGGAACAGCTTGGATAAATTACAATAGCTATTCAACATGATGAAGGCAGCGGATGCCACTGAATTATCCATGTTGAAATTGTTGAATTGGCAAATGTTTTACTTTATTGTTTTTACCACAGTAAAAGAGGGAGCAGGAAAAACATATTAGCCATATACTTCATTTGATTTTAAAGTCTACTAATCTATTTAACATGCACAGGACAGTGAATTATTTAATACGGTGCTTCTAGTGGTTATCCTGTGTTGTCATTGCTGTTGTTGCTGTTGTTGTTAGGTGCCACCAAGTTGGTTCCACCTCATAGGGACCCTGTGTCCAACAGAAAGACACACTGACTGCCCCATTGTGTGCCGTCTTCACGACTGTTCTTATGTTTGAAACTCCGCCAAACGAACTTTTCCTAACGGGTCTGGGTAAGACAAGGTGAGGGGAGATACTGCTAGAATTCAGTTGGAAATTATTAACATTATTCATTGTGATAGTGTATAAAATGGGTATATAATTAACATTATTCATCCTGCAGGGTATGAGTCATCCCAGAAGCAGAAGGCGGGTAATCTCACTCCCATCAAAAGCCAGGAGTAGAGCTCATCCTCTACAACAGCAGTTCTCAACCTGTGGGTCCCGAACCCTTTGGGGGGTTGAACGACCCTTTCACGGGGGTTGTCCAATTCATAACAGTAGCAAAATGACAGTTATGAAGTAGCAACGAAAATAATTGTATCACTGGGGAGGTCACCACCACATGAGGAACTGTGTTAAAGGGTCGCAGCATTAGGAAGGTTGAGAACCACTACTCTAGTCCCCAAGATCCCTGCACTCTGAATCTCCTTAATCCAGCAGCCAGCTCTGACACCAGAGGAGTGACGAAAGAAAGGTAGCATAGGAATCAGGGAGCTGAGTATTTCCGGGAGGAAGCTGGCTTGTGGAGTGGAGTCCCTCTAGGCACATAATTGGAGGAGTGGTGTTCATTGACTCCCCCCAGAGCTGGAGCCGAGTGCTTTGGGATGGAGGGTTACAGTGGAGTGGCTTGTCCTTTGGGCATCTATAAGCAGCCCTAAAAGAGCTTTGTTTGGGTCGTGGTGGCGTCATGGTTATGTGTTGGGCTGAGATCTCCACAATCAGCAGTTTGAAACCACCAGCAGCTCCAAGGACGAAAGCCTAGGCTTTCTACTGTTACAGTCCCGACTGCAAGTGAAGGAAAAAAACTTTGTAACATGTCCTAACTGAACAACTCTATCTCTAATATTTCTCACCTGAATTGTAACCTGTTAACTTCCCTAATAAGCCCCATAATTCCGAGCACTGTCTGTGAGTTCTGGGTGGCCAGTGCAATGAGTAGCTAAAAGTTGAGGGTAGCCGAAAAAGTGAAGAATGTGAGATAAACGAAGAAATTTTTTTTAATCCTTTCTGCATGTTTGAATCTTTACAAAGACTTAGCTCAGCTATAAACAACTCAGGAATGCTTTCCATTTAACCGGGAAGTCTTGACACATGAATTTCCCCAAAGCTTCTTTCTTCCTGTTTGCAAACTGGTCTGACCCCTCGGAGCAAGTCATAACATGGGCAGGAATGAACACCGCAGGCCTGGGGCTGCAGGCAGCAGTCTGGAATTAGCAGTGACTGAGCCAGTCCCCCACCACAAGGGCGCTTGACAAGGGCCTTCCCACCATTTGAAGATGTCTTGATGGAGCAGTGAGTCAGCACCCAGCTGCAACAGCAACGTGGCTTGCTCGAACCCACCAGCGACTCCTCCGGGAAAGACATGGCAGTCTGTTCCCAGGAGGATTCACGGCCTTGAAACCCCTATGGGCGGTTCTACTCCATCCTACAGTTTTGCTGTGAGTCCGAAGCAACTGGAAGGTAATGGGTTCACTACATGTTCCTCATAAAAACGACACAGTTAAACACACCCAATACTTGATCTTCCAACCACACTATGCAAACTATCAATAAAAACTGTAAGGATTTTCCTGGTCAAATATTTCTACGTCCACACCTACTGTGACTAAATCCGTGTAAGCCACAGCACGGTATTCCGTCTACGGCAATGTAAACACGGTGTGTGAGCAACAAAAGCATTTCCTTCAAGTTGCAGCTTCATTTTGTAGGTGGTAAAAAGTAAGGAGACTGTTTTCCTCTCGTCGGTACTTTTTCAAAATCCTTATTTCACAGTACTTCAAAGCCAAAGCAACTCTATCAATTCTTTTTTATTTAATTTGGAAATTCAGCTCTAAAATACATGCCCAGAATCTGGTCATTTGTAACACAATGCCGTAACACAACATGACCCCGTTCCATTTCTAAGAACCTGGCTTCTATGGAAAGCTTGAGACACACATAGGGAGGTATTGTTTTGCCATCATTCGTAGTGGACAATACCTGGGAGGCAATCTACACAGGTGGGACTATAGAATTAAAAAAGAAACGTAGGGTATCTTTATGGGAAGAAACACAAGAAATGAACGATATTTTTATGAAATGTTTGCTTTATCAAAGAGCCCTACATTAATGACTATTACATACTTAGTTTTACAAGCAGAGCAAAACAAAACAAGAAGCCATACTAAAGCAGTTCCTACTTTGTTAGGGGTGGTGGTGGTGGTGAATATGTACTTGCATGTGCCGCCTGACTGTCACAAATATCTAGGGTGATACTACAGCCTGACTTGCCCGGATTGCCCCCTTTCACTTTCAGAAGGAGCCCTAGTGGCGCTGAGATGTAAGCGTTTCACTGCTATTACAGTCCATTCAAACCCACCAAACCGCCTTCCCAGGGAAAGATGAAGCTACGCGGTCCTGTAAAAATGTAAAGCCGTGACACACAGAGGGTCGCTATGGCTCAGAATCGACTCAATGGCAGCGGGTTTTGTTGGTATGGGTTCAGTTTCAAAAGCATCTCCATTTGGTCAACAAATGAATGTGGCCACCACCCCTACCCCCCAGTTTGGGGGTTCTGTGTATGATCATTAAAAGTTCTGCCCTAAATCTGCAGGATCAATAGCACCCACAGCCAGGTGTGAGCCCCTACTCATTCTTCTGTTCCTCATCCTCTGAAGTTCCCAAAGGTGGGAAGAGAGGGGGCAGGACTTGACCCAAGCAAAACTCACACAGCTCCTCGGGCCTCCGCTTCTCTCTGTTCCAACTCTAACTTTTATCCTCAGACCAGTCTGCTGACATTGGACTCACTCTTGGAAGATTCTGCTTCAGCAGCACCCCCTGGAGAGATCCACTCCCCTGCTGTGCCTCAAGCTGTCAATACTGACCTTTACTGTCACCTCCATCGACTTGTCCCATGGGCTCTCCTTGGACCCACCATAAGATAAGCTGACCTGTCATTGGTCGCTCCCTCACCCAGAGCTTCCTTCTCTCTGAATGAATGACAAGTAACTTCCCCTTAGAAGTCCCTTTCCATGGAGAGTAGGAGAGGGGAATCCCACAACAACATTGGTTAGTAACCAAAGAAATTCTAAAAACTCACTGCCATCGAGTAGATTTCAACTCCTAACGAGCCTAGAGGCCACAGTATTGCTGCCCCTGTGGGTTCCCAAGACTGTAACTCTTTATGGGAGCGGAGAGCCTCGGCTTTCTCCCTGGGCGCAGCTGGTGGGTTACAGACTGGCCTTCCTTGTGGTCAGGCGTACAATGGGTAACCCAGCACACCCCGAGGGCTCCTGGGTCCTAATGGAAATCTAGACTGTGCCCTTCAGCCCCCTCTTGCCCAAGGCCAAGCCCCAGGAGGACAGACTCATCGGAGACTGAGATAAGCACCGCATGTCTCCGAATCCGCAAGCATGTCCCGTTCACTCCACGGCTGTTTGCCAGATTCCTTCCTTCGTCATGTTTGATCGTATGTTGGGCTGAGTACACTGAGTTGTAGCCAATTAACATGGTGCTTCTAGTCAAGTTTCTTCATGGGGTGTATTGCAACTCTGAACCCTACGCCTATCATCCCATTTTGGATGAGGGTAGCAAGAAGACCTGACTTTCGTAGAGGGTATGAACCAGGTCATACTCTGTTTCCCTGGGGGCATCTTTAGACCCTCCCTTAGTTCTTCACACGTGGCTCCAACTCATAGAGACGCTGTGTCCAACAGAAGGAAATACCGTCCACTCACACGTGTTCTCAGGCTTGAGCCCATCCATGCAGCCACGATGTCAATCCCTCTTGTCAAAAGCCTTCCTCTTTGTCACTGCCCCGCTATTTTACCAAGCATAATGTCCTTCCCCACGGACTAGTCTTTCCTGACAACATGTCTGGAGTATGTGAGATAAATATGCTTGCCTCTATGGAGCATTCTGGCTGTACTTCTTCCAAGTCAGAGCTGTTTGTCCCTTTGGCGGGCAATGGTACCTTCAATATTCATGGCCAACACCATGATTCAAAGGCATCGATTTTTCTGTGGACTTTTATTATGTAATGTCCCACTTATTCAATGTCTAACCTTAGTAGCGGTTGTGACCCTCTCATCCTTGGTGTCCTCTGGGTCCATCTTTAAGACCGCATTACTGGAGGTTGTGACCCGGATGGGGTAGAAACGCTGGTCCCACTGTACAGTTGTCCCACACGTCACCTAAGAAGCCCTGCCTCTTATTTCCTCACTGAGCTGCTGTGACTTTTGGACATTTTTGGCTTCTGGCTCTGGACTCAGCGTGTAGCTCACCTCGGCCTGTCCTTCAGATTTGGGACTGAACAGCATCGACCATCATGTGACACGTTTCCTCAAAGTTCCATGACTCGAAGAACCCAGGGACATGTGGAAATATACTCAGGGGAGGAGGGGGTGGTGAATGGAGCAGAATAACATCTTGGAAGAGTTAGACATTTGGGACATCTTTAATCTCCAACTCCTTTTGAATATTCTGGTATCAATTCTACTAAAAGAAATTATTACCACACCCATCTACTGTTTCTGCTAGTAATTTGAGCCCAGACAAAATAGGAATGCAGCTAGATGTGGGGGTAGAGGCAAGGTGGGAGACAATTTGCCACTTAAATCCACAAACTGGCGTAGAGAGTCTCAGCACTAACCCTAACAGAACCACCTGCCTCTCTGTACACAGAGAACCACGGAAAGCCCGGGCAACACACACCAATATGTTACAGGGGTAATATGTGGGCAGTCTACAGGTGATTTTTACCTCTATTGCACTTTTCATTACATTCCAAGTTTTATAGCATGAGTATATGATACTTTGGTAATGAGGGAGAAAACAGGTATTAACAAATGTGTGGGTGTTCATAATGATCAAATGAAGAAAAATTAGTAACAGAGATAAAAATTAAAGAGAAAAGACGGAGCACTGCAATACCACAAAGTGAGTGATGGATAGCAATACTATTACACTTCAACTAACACTACCAACTTGCCACCACGTGATTCCGACCTGTGGCATTCTGACGTGGGTCAGAGTAACACTATGTGTGATCGGTGTTCAAGGCTGTGACTGGTTGAAAGTGGATCACCAACCCTTTCTTCTGAGACACCCTGGGTGGGCTTGAACCACTGACCTTTCAGCTAATTGCGAACTGTTTAACTCTTTGCACCAACCAGGGACTCTCAGACAAGACTACGAACTGTAAAAGGCCAAAGAATATTGTAATGAAATGACTAGATAATAAAACACACACACACACACTCATTGTCTTCATTTAACCCTCAGGATAAAACGTAATTAATTTGAGAGCTAAGAGATTAACATGGCTAGACACATTTTGAAAAAGTTGATATTAAAGACAGAAACAATTAGAAGGCATGGAAATTTTTATAGGCGCTTGGCTTTGAAAACTAAAATAATCAATCTCCTTAGAAAATAAACAGTTGAAATATGCCCAATTCCCCCACCCCCACGCCAAAAAGTCGCTCCCACGATGATTTCCCAGTTAAGTCCATCCCCATGGATTGATTCCAGCCTTCAGTGACCACCGTTCTCAAGGCTCCCAAACTGAGGGAACCCGGAGTCACTGTGCGAATGCTTCTCTTGTCATCTCCCTGGTCTTATTGATATACTAAGGGAGGTCCTTGTGGGATTGACTTGTTTCACTCAGCAATGTCTACAACCGAAAGTCCCAGGAGGCTGGGGTCCTTGATTAAAGATTTAGGATCCTGGTTTCACCTGACATCACAGTCAATGGCTTCAGTGCTTCTGTTCCACCTCCTACTTCGTTGCTTACTGCCTCAGGCTTTAAGAGGCTAGCAAACACTCATCCAAAGCATGACCACGGGGCTAATTGCTTGGAGCAGCAAAAGTAAGTCACGCTTCACTCCTGACCATCAAGACAGAACTGCCTCTGGGGTTTCCAAGACCGGAAGTGTTTAGGGGAGTAGAAAGTCACATCTTTCTATCCCAGAACTGGGGGTGAATTCCAGCTGCTGCCCCTGTGGTTAGCAGCCCACACACACAGCCACCACGCCACCACAGCTTCTAGCCTGGGGCGTCTCCTGCCATGGAGCTGCTGCTCGCCACACGATCCAATAGAACAGGATACAACTGCCCCACGGGTTTCCATGACTGTAACTATTTATGGGAGTCGAAAGCCCCATCTTTATCCTGTGGAGCACCTGGTCGTTTTGAGCTGCTGACCTTGTAGTTAGCAGTCCAAAGGCATAACCCACTAACCCAGAAGGCCTCCTAGAGTCAGGCATAGGAGAAAGAAAATAGAATGTGTGGGTAACTGCTTCCATTACCAACTTTTTGCCATGAGACCAGATCGAATGATGTCTGTCATTATTGAATCCATGTAAGAATCAAAGGGAGGGAAATGCAGAACAGAATGTCCACTTCTCAAAGACTATGGGCCTTCTGAAGTCATGACATGTGGGTGAATCATGAAAAACCATCACCCTGCGTGGACCTTTAAGTCCTACGCTAAAAATATCCCCTGTAGTCTCCTGAAAACCAAAGTATAGTTTAGCTAAATCGGTAATAACTATCTGCTGTGAGCTCTTTTAACAACTAGCTATACGGGATCAATGGGACTATAGCAACGGAAAACTTAGATGGCAACCTGAGCAGGCAGGAAGTTTATGTTCATGGAAAATAGGCAACTCAAATGGAGCGTGAGCATGGTTATACAACTTGAGTGTATAATCTCAAAAATACATTATAATTAAATATATGTAAACACACACACAGAGAATAATATTGAGAAGATTATTGACAGTATCATAGACTGCCAAAAGGAGAAGCAGATCTGTCTTGGAAGAAGTATGGCCAGAGTGCTCCTTAGAGGCAAGGATGGCAAGACTTCGTCTTTCATTCTTTGCACATATTGCTAAGAGACCAGTCCCTGGAGGAGGACATCATGTTTATGAAAGTGGAGGGCTGATGAAAAAAGGAAGCCCTCGATGAGATGGACCAACACAGTGGTCTCATCAAGGGGCCCAGGCACGGGAGCCAATGAAGGGGCCCAGGCACGAGAACCAATGAAGGGGCCCAGGCATGGGAGCCAATGAAGGGGCCCAGGCAGAGGAATCAATGAAGGGGCCCAGGCAGAGGAACCAATGAAGGGGCCCAGGCAGAGGAACCAATGAAGGGGCCCAGGTACGAGAACCAATGAAGGGGCCCAGGTACGGGAACCAATGAAGGGGCCCAGGCAGAGGAACCAATGAAGGGGCCCAGGCAGAGGAACCAATGAAGGGGCCCAGGCAGAGGAACCAATGAAGGGGCCCAGGCAGAGGAACCAATGAAGGGGCCCAGGCAGAGGAACCAATGAAGGGGCTCAGGCAGAGGAACCAATGAAGGGGCCCAGGCACGGGAACCAATGAAGGGGCTCAGGCAGAGGAACAATTGTGAGTGTAGCGCAGTGTCATGCAGTGTTTCATTCTGTTGTGCATAGTCACCATGGATTGGAGCCAACTTGACAATACATACATACATACATACATACAACAATGCATACATACACACACGGTTCGGTACTCATCTGTCATTAAAGTTTGACTTTTAAAACATAGGTTAAGCTTCTACCACCAAAAAGAAAATACCATAAAGTTTGAATGAAAATAGGGGGTAATGATAAAATGAACTCAAAATGTTTTACTGAGGTATTACTGTCACGCAATAAACTACGCATAGTAACAACACAGAAGCGGCAATGAGGCAAGACAGTGCCTCAACTTCTATAGCAAGGATTGCAAACAGGCTCCAAGAAATATCCCATCTTTGAGGAAAAAGCCGTGAAAGCCTGGAGCCATATAAGTTTCCTAGGACCAGGCAGGATGACGGCATCTCAATGACCAATGTCTCTATACGCAGTTTCCTTAAACAGCTGGGCAAAAAGCAATAGCCTACTCACGACAAATGTCTCCCTCCTGCTCCCTGGTTTCAACACAGCTGGAGAGGAGGGGGATGACGCTGCCATCAGACCCAGAAACAACGCCGATGTCCGTGAGCATAACCTCCGAGTCCGTTTTAATCACCTGTGGACTTAGCAGACAGGTCTACTGACAGCATGTCTGTGTGAAAGAGAGTGGGCCCCAGTTGTGGCAGAGCTCACTCTGTTACGCCCCAGAATCAGTTCATTGTAAGCATGCTGCTTAGGGGACAGGATCTCCCCTGCTCCCACCAAAGTCACACAGTTTTTACCCCATTAATAGCTCTATCTGTGGAACCCTGGCGGTATAGTGATTATGTGTGCAGTTTCAAACTGAAAGATACACCATTCAAAACCAGCAGCCACTCCACGAGAGAATGAGGCTTTCTACTCCAGAAAAGAGATACCATCTTAGAAACCCACAGGGGCAGTTCTACCCTATCCTACAGGGTCACTATGAGTTGAGACAGGCTCAATGGCACCGTCAGTGAGCAAGTGACTGACGCCTCTATATAGAAGTCCTGTAAGGCTTTCCGGTGGGACTCTGGGAGCCCTTTTGGGCTGTAAACCAGGTTGATAATTCAAACCCTCCAGCCATTCTGAAGGAGAAAGAAGAGGCTGTCTGCTCCCACAAAGATGTCCAACCTCAGAAAATTCACTTAGAGTGGCTGTGAGTCAGAATCAACTCCAGGTCAGTGGGGTTTGGAAACTTTTACCTAACTTGCAAGCTCCTTCAGAGAAGTAGACCTCATTTTGACTCTCACATTATCTAGCCCACTGCCACGCACAGATTTTGATAAAAAGTACTTGCTGGTGGGACCTGCAAAATCCCTCTCTGGATTAGGGGTTTCGATCAAGACTTCCCCCCACCTACAGGAAATAAAGTCCAGATTTCAGAAACGTGTTTTATTCAAAACCCACAGTATAAGAAAGTCCGGCAACGAGTGTGCAAATGTGCTTGACACAATGGATGTACGTGTGATAAAGAATTGTACGAGCCCCCAATAAAATGATTAAAACTAAAGCAATTAATTAATTAAACTTTAAAAAAGAAAACCCGGATTGTATCACTTCATGTGTGCTCCTCACAGGAAAGGGGAAAAGCGCACTGTGCACCCCCACCCCCTCCCAATTCACATTCTATTTAGAGTAGGAAACTGTCCCTGCGCGGGGTATGCTTAATATGCAGCTGGAAACAGTCCCGGCAAGCATCATGCTTGAAGCCTAGCCCCTATGATTCACAGCAAGAGATCTGCTGGAGGAACACTGTAGATCTCACGAGCCTTGGGTTCACCATGAGGCCACGTTTGAAAAGCACACCCTACCAGGCAATTGCACGCAGCCACAAAGATCTTAATTCAATTGGCAAAGAAAGAAAACAAACAAACACCTTATGGTAAAAAGAACATGGGGCGGAGTTTGAAACTCAAATCTGATACATCCATCTTAACAATTCAGCTTGTACAAAAAATCCTGCAAAAGGCAGAGCCCATATAAGGCAGGAGCCCATCAGTGGCGGAAGACTCCTCTATTTTCCATAAAAACAAGCAACAGAAAAGGAGTAAGACGGAACCTTGTCAAAGGAGAACCTGCAAGCCCTGGATGAACCAGGTGCCCAGGCCCCTTGTGGTCCCAGATCCCACAGATTTAATTGTAGGCTAACATCCCAAAAATGAGAAAGTGACTGAGGGATGACGGCTCTCAGCATCACACTGCTTTATGGTGCCAGGCCAAGTCCAGCCCAAGTGTTTCTGGATGGTTCGGTGGTGAACATAGCCAAAGACATAGCTTCTGAGCCTTGGTGTTACTACAAGCTGCAAGAAGGCGGACATGCCCTTAACAGGGGCAACCTTGAAACTTTCACCAGGACACCACCACCCTTACCAAAGCCCTGAAAAGCAGACTCGGAATGTAAGGAAATATAGACCAGATAAGGATTGAGGAGGAAAAGGTTAGGGCAAATTATTAGCATGTGAAGATAGCATAGCATTGCTGGTGCTGCTCTGCATGTGAAGAAACCGTGTATTTTATCTCCGCCTCTTCAAGCCTGCTCAAGGGGGAAAAAACAAAACGCATCAATGGTTGAGTAAACGCACAATTTGACCTGCCATCTGACCTCCTCCAGCACAAGTGTAAGGAAGCCCCTAGCTCCTGGGGGGTCACCATTTCACAGGAAATGTTTGGTGTTTTTTTTTAACTGAGCCTTCTATAGCATCTGGGGTCTTAAAAGGCTTGAAGGTAAACAAGCAGCCATCTAGCTGAGAAGTAACAAAGCCCACATGGAAGAAACACACCAGCCTGCTTGATGGTGAGGTGTTCATGGGACAGATATCAGGCATCTAAGACCTAGAATAAAACCATATCGAAGGTAAACTGGGGGGATGGAGTGGCGACCCAATGCCCATCTGTAGACAATTGGACATCCCTCTCAGAGGGGTCACAAGGAAGCGATGAGCCAGTCAGAGTGCAGTATAGCACAGATGAAACACAACTTTCCTCTAGCTCTTTGGTGCTGCCTTCACCCCATTATCATGACCTCAATTCTACCTTACAAATTAGATTAGACCAAAGCCTGCATGCGGCTACAGATAAGAGCCTGCAACACAGGGAATTCAGGATAGATAAACCCCTCAGGGCCAACAAGGAGAGTAGAGATACCAGGAGAACATGGGGGGGGGGGAACCAAGGGGGAATCATCACAAGAATCAACCTAAAGCCCCCTCCCAGGAGGACAGATAACGGAAAAGTGGGTGAGGGGTGACGGAGGATGTAAGATATGGAAAAAATAATATGTAATTTATCAAGGGTTTGGGAGGGAGGGAGGGTGGGGGAAGGAGGGGAGAGAAATGGGAAGCTGATATCAGGGGCTCAGTGGGAAGAGACTGCTTTGAAAATGATGATGATGGCATATGTGTAAATGTGCTTGACACACTGGAGGAGTGTATGGATTGTGATAAGAGATGTAAGAGCCCCCAATGATACGAAAGGGTCACGGGGAGGAGACAAGCCAGTCAGGGTGCAGTGTAGCAAACGATGAAACATACAACTTTCCTCTAGTTCCTAAATGCTTCCTCCTTCCCATCCCCCACTATCATAAACCCAATTCTACCTTACAGATCTGGCTAGATCAGAGGATGTACACTGGTGCAGATAGGAGCTGAAACACAAGGAATCCAGGGTGGATGATCCCTTCAGGACCAGTGGTGAGAATAGAGATACCGGGAGAGTGCAGGGCGGGTGGGTTGGAAAGAGGGAACCGATGACAAGGATCTACATATAATCTCCTAGCTAGGGGAGGGACAACAGAAAAGTGGGTGAAGGGAGGCACTGGGCAGTGTAATATGGCAAAATAATAATTTATAAATATCAAGGGTTCATGAGGAAAGGGGGAGCAGGGAGGGAAGGGAAAAAATGAGGAGCTGATGTCAGGGGCTTAAGTGGAGAGCAAATGTCTTGAGAATGATGAGGGCAATGAATGTACAGATGTGCTTTACACAATTGATGTGTGTATGGATTGCGTTGTTGTATAAGCCCCTAATAAAATGATTTAAAAACAACAACAACGAAAAGAGCCCCCAATAAAAGTATATTTAAAAAAAGAGCCTTGAAGGTTAAAATGAATTAAAAGTATGTTACAGAATGGGGGTGGGGTAGAGGTAGGAAAAGATAAAGATACTACTTTGATCTCAAAATCATCTCTCCATTGTGTTCAACCTAAAGACAGGTTCAAACTCTACAAACACAAACCCGGGTCCCCTTTCCCACCTACACAATGTTTACATGCAAACCAAGCCCATCGGGCAACACTGGAGACCTGCAGAAACAAAGGCTACCGCTCAGGATTCCATGAAGAATAAGCCAAAGCGTACCCAGCCTGGGTACTCTGATCTCAGCTAAAGAACCCAGGACAAATTGGGTCCAGAATGAGGAACAGATGGAACTGCACATCCAAGTGGTTGGGATCAACTACGGGAATTCAATATGTGCTGAGACGGTAATACCAGCCACCAGCTGTGTGCCAGGCGCTGGCCTAGATGCCACACATATATTAACTAGCTCATATTCACCACAGCCTTATGAATACTATTATTATCTTCATTTTACAGAGGAGGAAATTGAGGCACAGAGAAGTAGGTTACTTTCCCAAGATCACAAGGCTAAGGTGGCAGAAGCAGGCATGAACCACACAGGCAGGCAGTCAGGTTGTCAAGTCTGTACTTGCTGCTCAAAGTATACTTCAGGTAATAGTTACCAGGGCCCATGCTTAGTTAGGGGAGCATCATGTTTACTATTGAGGCTGACGAAAACAACCTGAAGCAACATAATAACTGTAAAAAACACTGAACTAATAAATTTCTTATTTTACATTTTTTTAACTACAAAATGCATACATAATGGGTTAGTTTATTGTGACAACCTGACCGATAAACACATGTGGGGTTAATTGAAGGGCAGAGGGATAAATGGCTCAGTGAGCCTTACCTTTCTAGTTCTCAGATCTCTTGCTTTCTGATGGTTGGACCAGGGTGCAGCTGCCTTCGCCAGTTCCTGCTTCAGCTGGCAAGGCTGACTTCCTGCAAGTCATCCCCAAGGTGAAGCTGCTGGACCTACCCCGGTGCAGCCCTCGGTGCTGGGGTACCTGTGTGGTACCCTGCCAGCACTGAGATGCTTACACGTTCACTGATTCAGCTTTCCTCCTGCAGTCAGCAACATAGTGTGTTTTGTGAGATGGAGGAGGACTTTGTGGATTGGTGTCAGACATATGGGTTAATGTTGAACTTGTTGGGTTGGGCAGCCCTGGGTTGGGATGTTTTCTTGATGTGCACTTAACCTTTATATAAAATTGTCTCTTATATAAGAGTTTCTGTGGATTTGCTTCTCTAATGAACCCAGAGTAACACACATACCTCAATCAAGCTACACTCTAGGAATGGCCAACCACTAAAAGACAAAAAAAAAAAAAAAAAGAAAGATGGTGGGGCAAATAATCCTACAAAGAGGCTTGTGGGAACTCTAATCCTCTGAGTGGTTACAGGTGTGAGTCTATCCAGAGACTGTACTTTAGAAAATCCTGGTGACCAACTTCCAGCCAGGACTCAAGAACCCTACAGAGCTGAGTTCTCCTGGGCAGCCAGCCCCACCTGGGCCACCATGCGTCAGAACCAGCAGGACCCGGGCCTTGGCAAGCTGACTCACAACTGAGGACCAAGGAGTCACCTTACCCTTTCATCCCAAAGTGATTTCTGATCATTTCACTTCGACATTTTTCTTTTATTTCAACAGGCTGTTTACACGTTTACCCATGAAAACTAGTTAACTGGTTCGAAGTGCTTGCTTATGATTATCAGACCAACCCTGGAACACAAACTAGAAAAAGCTTAATGTCCATTTTTGAGATCTCAATTCAGAATGGCACATTTAAGCCCCACCTGTGACTGTGAGTTCATTCCCAATACAAACTTTAAAACAACATCAACGCATACACTGTCCCTGGGCAGCTGGAATCTTCTAGCATGAAGCCCTACCCTTTTTATTAGGAGAGGTTAAAATTCCATGACATGTTTACATAAGCCAACCCGAAATCTACTTTCCACCCAATAAATATCACTTTCCCAGATGTAGCAAAACTCACAAACTGATGATAAATCAGGTGTGTAATCACCGTACAGCTTTATAAAATATTTAAAAGAAAAAAACCAATAATGTCTTACACATACACATGAAGATGCATGAAAATAAGGTCATACTTATTTTCATACACAGCAATAAAGAAGTCCTGTGTTTGGAGGCGAACCCTGTGATTTGAAATATTCTTTAAAGAACCCTATCATGTCTATACCTTTTAGCAAGTTTTTAAGATCAGGGGAAAGGGGTCCCTCCTTCCCAGCCCAACCAAAACCAAGAAGGGAAAACAAAATAACATTAAAAAGAGGGGAGGGGACCAACTAGAGCTAAATGGAGAAGACATACCACCAGCGTTTGTGCAAAGTGGTTTGGGTTTTGTTTTTTGTTTTTGGCATTCTGTCAAGATCTTTCCTACCAAACTCCAAGAGGTTCCATTTAACAGCCTATATGTACTACTTTTGGAATGCTAATCAGTTCCATCCACCCAATGACTCTAGAAACTCCAAGAGGAGATAGCAACAGCTGCATTCACCCAGACACCAAGAATAGCTTCCAGGAAACCAGGCACCAATCGGAAAAGTACATTTACTCACCCCTCTGCGCTTCAGAGAGCACTGACGGGAGACTTCTCATAGTTAATAGAGAAGATCGCTGTAAACACTTTTAAATGGCCATTTATAAAACACATATTTCCCCCAAGAAGTAAACAAGTTAAAAGACTTGTTACGGTTCGGCTGCCAAGATTGTAAACGCCTATGTTTGCATTAGGAATTCTGAGTGAAAAATGGCTCCTCCCATCTAGTCATCATCCTTCAAGGGAGCATTCTCGGAGAAACTGCAGGTCAAACGCCATGAGGCACAGGCCATGTGGTACATGTCTGGGCCAAAAAGTCCGTCCTCCCAAGCCTAGGCTCAATTTCCCTATTTGGGGTTTGTTTTTTTGTTTGTTTGTTTGGGGGTTTGTTTGCGGGGGGTTGCTCATCTTTCTTTGATGTGCTTTCTCAGTCACCTATCCCAGCCTGCCCTAAACTTCTGATGCCTGCCACTGAAACTGTGGTGAGAAACTGCCAAGGGAGAGAAGGAAACCAAAACCCAAGCCATGATGTCGGAAACAGGTCCACTGCTGAAAAAAAATGGAGCAAGAGTTTGTGTCCACTGCTTTTCTCTGGAGAATAGCTTTGGACATTCCTGCTGGCTGCAAGGAACCCTGGAGGCAATGCGGGCTAGCCTTTAGGCTAATAACCACAAGTTCTATGGTTCAAGCCCACCAGCCACTCCTCAGGACCAAGTTGAGGTTATCTGCTCCCCAAAAGATGTACAGTCTGGTATTCCTATAAAGCATTGCTATGAGTCAAAATCAGCTTAGTGGCAGTGGGTTTGTTTTTGTTGTGTTTTTTTTTGGGGGGGGGGGGCGTCTGGGTTTGAGTTTGGGTATGGAATGTGGAGATGATGATTCCTGGGGGGCTGTCGGAAGAGGCAGAGGGGATAACAGGAGATCGATCACAAGCAGGCTTGCAGCACATTACTCATTTGACAGCGAAAATGTCAGTGAGAACCCCATTACGCGAGACCCCTCCCTCCCTCCCAGCCGTGGAGTCTTTCTCACAGCATACCCCTAGGACAAAGAACTACCCTTGTGGGTTTCCAAGACTGTACATCTTTACAGGAGCAGAAAGCCTCCTCTTTCTCCCAAGGAGCAGGTGCTGGTTTTGAACTGGTGCCCCTTGCAGCACAATGGTATACCCACTCCACCACCAGGGCTCCAAGAGAGAGAGCTGTATTAATCTGTTTGTGCTCGGATGGGGCAGTTCCAGCAAGAAGGAAGCTACCGTTAACTGAGTATGCACAAAGCCCCGCGCCAGTCCTGGGCACATACCATTTCACTGCATTCTCGCCGCAATCCACTGCTTTGCAGGGAAAGGCACTGAGTGAAGAAAGGTCACACAGCTTGTCTGTGACAGAGTGCAAATGGAATATGGGTCCAAATACAAAAAGTTCTTTCCAAGTGAAGTGCTTAAGTGCTCAAAACACTGGGGAAACAGTGGTTGTAGCGGTTTTTATGTCAACTTGCCCTTGTGGGTGGGTTGGGCCAACCTCTCAATCAGGCTCTGCCCTAGTGCTTTCTCCTGGAAGATGTGACCTTTTCAAGCTGGGGGTGAGGGCTGAAGAGGGCCCTGGCTAGCATCGGACCCCTACTTAAATTGGACTGGGCTGGGGTGCCTTCTAGATATAAGATTATTTCTTGATATAAAGCTCATTCTTATACATAAATGGTCGTCACTGGTCTTCTTTCTCTAGACGCCCAAGCCTACCACAGTGTTTAAACACTTGGCTGCTAACAGAAAGGTCAGTGGTCTTCTCAAGGCCTAGTAATCCTACAGCGTAGGTAAACTCTGTCCTACAGTGGCTGTGAGTCAGTATCAACTCAATGGCAATGAATTTGTTCCTGTCAAGTACACCACAGGACTCTACACTGAATGTCGAGCTCAAGATGCAACCATCCTACGATGGATTAGGGGCCACCACTCCTGAAAGCTGTGAGAGATGAAAGAAGCCCGGTGGCGAAGAACTAGGAAGCCACCCAATCAGTGATTCAAACCCGCCAGCCAGCCGCTCTGAAGGAGAACGATGGAGCAAAAGGCTCCCCTCAAAATTTTATACCCTCATAACCCGCCGCAGTCCTACAAGGGCCCTCTGGGGCCAAAGAAATTTCATGGCAAAGGGTTCTGTGTTTGGAATGTACGTGATAGACAAAAACTGTGTCAATGAGTCCATGGGTTGGAGGTTCAAATCTGAGGTAGATGCCCCACCCCGCTGCATCATTAATGTGACGTCACAGGGAAAACCTGAGCATAAGCAGCCCAAGGTGGTGGTGATAAGGAGGCACACACCACACCCTCAAAAACCTTTGGCTTAAAACACCCTGTTTTCCTCACCTCAAACTCTTTAACTGCGCTCTGGAATGTGGACATTTAAAATATATATAATTTATTTCTATTATATAAATATATATATATATAAAACTTCACATGATCATTATGCTTACCCCAACACTGTATGACCTACTCCCAACGCAAAGTCCTAGGCCCCTTCTCCCCACGCACTGTTTTCTTTTGTTCCCAGACACTGAGTTCTACGCCAGACTACGAGAGACAACAGGTTCCGGCGAGTATCCCACTCTTTCTTATCTGACACCATCAGGAAAAGGGACATTTTAATCATGAGAAAAATTATCCCTACGAGATTACCAGTTTTCAAACAATGAGATGACAATACACACATGACATTAAAATTACACAGAATACAAGTGGATCTTTGATGATTCAAAAGAATCTTGTGGTCCCTCTGGGTAATCATTAGGAGTATTAATCATTACTGTAGAAAGAACCTGTTCCCATATGGAAACTGCAGAAAATAACAGACAGTTTGCTAACAGGGGAATTCACTGTGGAAAGAGAAGCACCGGGACGCCTATCTGAAGCCATACCCTTGATATATGCTTTTGAATGTTCATTAAAAATGATTAAGATAATATACAACAGGGAAACGTAAGGCACTGGATGGCTATGCAAACTATATTTCTTTTCTTAAATAGGGAGTTTACCCCCACTTGACCATGATGTGCCAAGATGGGTACCTGCATCTTTCCCTCTTGGTCACCAGTATCTACTGAGTGTTTGCGCCCAGACCAGACCCGCCACGTACTAGGAGGAAGGACTTCAGAAATGAACCAGAGGAGTGCTCCCTGAGTACCATCCCGCACCACCACTCCTCCACTCCACTGCTGAGGAACAGGGGCGGGAAAACCACCAGGTGAAGGCTGAACACCAAAGTGATTGGAAAGACACAGCAATACCGTCAGTCAAAGAGTAAGCATCTGAGAGTGCCCCTGGACCATACACGCTGGATCCCCTAGAACCGCTGAGAGCAGCTGAGGACTGAGAGCCTTTGTTGCAAGCAAAACTCACAAAAGTCTAAGAATTCCCACACTGACAGCTGCCCTCACCCCTTTCTACTTCAAAATGGATGGTGGTCATGGCAGATTAAAAAAATTTTTTTTAATCTTTCTGAAAAACTGGCAGCGGAAATTCTTAGAATAGATAATTTTATTAGGTTGAACATGCTGAAGTATCTGGTTCCTCAGAAAATTTAATCACAAATCCACTGAATCCAAACCTTAATGACATTAGTTTTCTGTTTTGTTTTTAATTAGGGGAACTGCTGTGACAGCAACCAGGCACTTGGCAAGTCGGTAACGAAAACCAAACCAAATGTAATACCATCAAGGGATTCACACTCACGGTGACCCTAAAGGAAAGCTTAAAACTTCCCCTGAGCGTTTCCAAGATGACTTTTTTTGCTTTTACTATTATTTTTAGTATTACTCATTTTATTGGGGGGCTCTTACAAATCTTATGGAAATCTATCATTCAGTTGTATTAAGCACACTTGTACATATGTTGCCATCAACATTTACAAAACATTTTCTTTCTACTCGAGCCCTTCCATGGTATCAGCTCCTCTTTTTTCCCCACCCCACCCCCATCCTCATGAATCCTTGATCCATTAGAGATGATTGTTGTTATCCGTGTCTTACCCTGACAGTCTTTAGGAGCGTAGAAAGCCTTTTCTTTCTCCCACAGAGCTGCCAGTGGCTTTGCTGCTGACCTTGTGGTTGGTAGTAGCCCAACGCTACCTGGGCTCCTAGGAAGTCACTAACAAGCCTTTAAATGGAAGACTTTCCCCTCGGCTGCCCTGAGTTAGAAAATCGTAAGAAGGAGTTTACTTGAAATCAAAGTGGACTCTTGAGAAATATTCCAAAACCAAATTCACTGCTAACCAGTCGCTGCCACACACAGGGGCCCCACAGGACAAAGCAGAACGGCCTGGTGAGTTTCCAAGAACGCCACACTTGACGGCGCTCTCCAGACCCATCTTCCTCCCCCGACAGGCTGATGGTTCAAACTGCTGACTTGGTGGTTAGCAGCCCAGCACATAAGCACCAAAAAATCTAGCAGCTCATATTTAAGCTTCCCTTCTGTTCTACAGACTAAAATAAGCTCCTTGTACTATTTCCCGATGCACGGCCTTTGTCCGGGGTTAGATAAACTTCGGAATTGAAACTGAGGGTTTAAGCAAAGCTAGCCAACATTTCCGCCAGACTGGTATTAACATAATCACGTGTTAGCTCCCCGATGGATTAGCAAGGGACATGAGCTACAGAAAGATATTAACTTCATCAACAGCCTTCATGTTGATTCTATCAGGACAGGCATTTCCAGAAAGCAAGCTGGGAACTGTCAGGGTATTGTTACCTTGTGCTTAATTCCCGAAGACCTGACAAGAAGACACCCACCAGAGCTAGGACTCCGCAGCCTGAGGGGACTGACAGCGCCCTTCGCACACTGACTCATCCGCCCCGCCCGGTTTCTGTGCGTGCTCTAATGACAGGTCTAGACCAGGGGAGCCTTTTACTGTGGCTCATGCAAACACCACTCAAAAGCAATCTGCTGGGGAGATGCTGAATTACTCCCATGTCATGATGAGTTATTGGCTCATAGTTAAGAAAACTGAAAATATCATGGCTACCATTCATTCCCCTGCAATGGGACAGCATGACACCATGGTTATTCCACAGTATATTCTATGGATGAATCCTGAATCCATGAACCTCCACAGAGCAATGTATTGCTTTCAGAGAATACAAAAGCCCTCAAATTGTAAGCACACGCATCTACAGCATTTTTGGTGGAAAGGGAGTCCTAACGTCATGAGCTGTTCCAATGGATTCATCGCTCCAAACTAGATTTTTTAAACCCCTCTAATGGACCAGCAGTCTTGAACAATACAAAACAACTGGTAATATTTCTAACACAAACAACCGCAGGTGGCAAATAAAGATGATCGAAAAACATTATAAATTATCCTAATCAAAACATCTTCAAAGAGCATTGTACATTATAATGAAATCTATAAACAAATAAAAGTTGTAAACATCATTTTCTCCGCCTGGTCTAATGGGTTGTTGATGAGACTCTCAAAGTCCAGGAGGGTGGAGGGAAGGTGAGGAAGAAAGTGGGAAAGGATTACAAGGATCTACATATAATCTGCTCCCTGGGGAATGCACAACAGAAAAGTGGGTCAAGGGAGACGTTGGACAGGGCAAGATATGACAAAATAATCATTTATAAATGATCATGGGTTCATGAGGGAGGGGAGAGCAGAGAGGGAAGGGGGGGAAATAAGGGGCTGATACCAAGGGCTCAAGTAGAAAGCATGTTTTGAGAATGATGAGGGAAACAAATGTACAAAGGTGCTTGGCACAATGGATGGATGTATAGATCGTGATAAGAGTAGTACGAGCCCCCAATAAAATGATTTTTTAAAAAATATTTACAAAGCCTCTGATACCTCATATAGGATTGATATGAGTCAGAGTCATGTCAATAGCAATGGATATTGGTAATGGGTTGTTAAATCTGCAGGAATCCTATGATGTGTTGCCAAGAAAGCATTCTAGCCCATTATTGAGAAATACCAATTGTTCCTCGCTATTTCTGTTAAAGCACTTGAATTAATTTATTTATTACAAGTCGGAGAAGTTTTTTAGCTCAAAAGACACTATTTCATTGCTGTGTGGCAGCTGATGTGTAATGAGACAGGCTCCCTGCATCACCTTCCAAATAGTAAGTAGGTTTATTACCATCCCTTCTGATGCTGCCAAGTATGCCTATCCTGTGCACTTGGTTCACTAGTCTAGCTCTCTCACAGCCAGCTCAGACCAGGGTCTCGCTTGCCTCTAGACTCTCCCACATATGTTGCTGTCAAGTTGATTCTGACTCAAGAGTGTTTTCCTAGGATGTAATCTTTATGGGAGCACTGAAGGAGGTCTTCATTCCCCAGGGGAGGCCTGACAGCACTGTGGGTTTTGTTTCTAAAGGAGCCAACAGTGGATTCAAACTGCCAACATTCTGGTTAGCAGCCAAGCACTTGACCATTAAACTCTTAACTCCTTGGGAGGACACTAAAGGCCTTTCCAATCTCGCCTCACATTACTCACCCCGCAAAACTACCTACGTGGCTTTTTGTTGTTGTTTTGTTTTCTTTTGTTGCATTGTTTTGCTCTGTCCTGTTTTTGTGTATATTATTATCTCCTCAGGTCTGTCTAAATAAGATAGGTTGGATGAACACTCTGGAGGAGAAAACAACTGGACCATGGTTTGGGGGGGGGGACATGGGAGAGGGGGAAGGTAGGGGAAAAGGAAGTGGTGTTTACAAACCCAGGGGGCAAGGGAACAACAAGTGATCTATAATTAATGGCAAGGAGGGTTTAGGAGGTCTGGTAGAGCATGATCAAGGGTAATGTAACCGAGAGGAATTACTGAAACCCAAATGAAGGCTGAGCATGATAGTGGGATAAGAGGAAAGTAAAAGGAAATAGAGGAAAGAACTAGGAGGCAAAGGGCATTTGTAGAGGTCTAAATAAATGAATTTACGTATGTAAATATATTTATATGTGATGATGGGGAAATAGATCTATATGCATATATTTATAGGTTTAGTATTAAGGTAGCAGATGGACATTGGGCCTCCACTCAAGTACTCCCTCAATGCAAGAACACTGTTCTATTAAACTGGCATTCCATGATGCTCACCTTCCTGACAAGATCGCTGAAGACAAAGGAGGTGCATATGCAAATGTGGTGAAGAAAGCTGATGGAGCCTAGCTATCAAAAGATATAGCATCTAGGGTCTTAAAGACTTAAAAATACACAAGCGACCATCTAGCTAAGAAGCAACAAATCCCACATGGAAGAAGCACACCAGCCTGTGTGATTACAAGGTGTCCCAGGGATCAGGAATCAGGCATCAAAGAACAACAAATCATATCATCATGAATGAGGGGGAGTGCAGAATGGGGACCCAAGACCCATCTCTAGGCAACTACACATCCTTTACAGATGGGTCACGGGGGGAGATGAGCCAGTCAGGGTACAGTATAGCTACGATGAAACATACAACTTTCCTTTAGTTCCTAAATGCTTCATCCTCTCCCCCACTATCATGATCCCAATTGACCTTAAAAATCTGGCTAGACCATAGGATGTACACTGGTAAAGATAAGAACTGGAAACAGGAAATCCAGAACAGATAATCGGTTCAGGAAGTGCTGGGAGTGGCGATACAGGGAGGTTGGAGGGAGGGATACCAGGTGGGGTGGAAAGGGGGAAACTATTACAAGGATCTACATATAACCTCCTTCCAAGAGGATGGACAACAGAAAAGTGGGTGAAGGGAGACATCGGCCTGTGTGAGATATGACAAAATAATAATAATTTATAAATTATCAAGGTTTCGTGAGGGAGGGGGTAGCGGGGAGGAAGGGGAGGGGGGGGAGAGGAACAATACCAGGGGCTTGAGCGGAGGGCAAACATTTTAAGAATGATGATGGCAACAAATGTACAAATGTGCTTGACACAATGGATGTATGTACTGATTGTGATGAGTTGTACAAGTCCCCAATAATTTTTTTTTTAAACTACACTCATACCCACAAATCCCTCGTCATCCAACAGACTGGACTGGAAAACACTCTTAAAGGCCAACAAACAAGCCTTGAACTAACTACAAGCTTTTCTTTCTTGTGTTTTGTTTTGGTTTTGTCGTTGGTTTGTTGTTGTTTTGTTGTATATTGTTGCTTGGTTGTGCTGTGTCTTGTTTTTGTGCATGTCACTATCTCCGCAGGTCTGTCTAAATAAGATAGGCTGGATGAATAATTGGAGGAGAAAACAACGGGACCGATAGTTCCATGGGACATGGGAGAAGGGGCGGTAGGGGGAAAGGAAGTGGTGTTAATAAACCCAGGGACAAGGGAACAACAAACGATCCAAATTGGGGATGAGAAGGATGTGGGAGGCCTGGTTGGGCATGATCAAGGGCAACGTAACTAAGAGGAATTGCTGAAACCCTGGTGGGGAACTTAGCATGACAGTGGGACAGGAGGGAAGTCAAAGGAAATAGAGGAAAGAGAGGGGAGGCAGAGGGCATTTATAGAGGTCTAGATAAAGACATATACATATGCAAATAATATTTATACATGAGAATGGGGAAATAGATCTATGTGCATATATTAATAAGGTTAGTATTAAGGCAGCAGAGGGACAATGGACCTCCACTCAAGTACACCCTCAATGCAAGAATACTTTCTTCTATGATGCTCACCTTCCTGACACAACCGCTGAAGACAAAGTGGGTGAGCAACTAAATGTGGTGAAGAAAGCTGATGGTGCCCGGCTATCAAAAGAGATAGCATCTGGGGTCTTAAAGACTTGAAGGTAAACAAGCAGCCATCTGGCACAGAAGCAATAAAGCCCACATGGAAAATGCACACCAGTCTGTGTGGCCAAGAGGTGCTGAAGCGATCAGTTATCAGGCATCAAAAAAACAAAAAAAATTGTATCATTTGTGCTCACCTCCCTGATATGATCGCTAAAGACAAATGGGTGCATAAGCAAATGTGGTGAAGAAAGTTGATGGTGCCCGGCTATCAAAAGATATACCGTCTGGGGTCTTAAAGGCTGGAAGGTAAACAAGCGGCCATCTAGCTGAGAAGCATCAAAGGCCACATGGAAGAAGCACACCAGCCTGTGTGATCACAAGGTGTCAAGGGATCAGGTATCAGGCATCATCAGAACAAAAATCTTACCACAATAAATGAGTAGGGGAGTACAGAGTGGAGACCCAAAACCCATTTGTAGGTCACTGGGCATCCCCTTACAGAAGGTTCTTGGGGAGGAGATGAGACAGGGTGCGACGTAGCAATGATCAAAAATACAACTTTCCTCTAGTTCCTAAATGCGTCCTCGCAGAGTCCACTGTCATGATCCTAATCCTACCTTGCAAGCCTGGCTAGACCAGAGGATGTACACTGGTACAGACGAGAACTGGAAACACAGGGAAGCCAGGGTGGGTGATTCCCTCAGGACCAGTGGAGTGAGTGGCGATACTGGGAGGGCATAGGGAGAGTGGGTTGGAAAGGGGGAACTTACTCCAAGGACCTGCATTTGACCTCCTCCCTAGGGGACATACAACAGAAAAGTAAGGAAAGGGAGACGTGGGACAGCGCCAGATATGACAAAATAACAATTTATAAATTATCAGGGGCTCATGAGGGAGGGGGAAATGGGGAGGGAAGTGAAAAAATGAGGACCTGATTCCAGGGGCTTGGGTGGAGAGCAAAAGTTTTGAGAATGATGAGGGTAAGGAATGTACAAATGTGCTTTACACAATTGATGTATGTATGGCTCGGGAAGGGTGGTGTATGAGTCCCTAATAAAAAGATTTTTTTTTTTAAAGTGGGGGAAAGTGGGAAGATGCCATTATATTTTAATTCATTTTTTTCTACACTTTAAAAAAATCCCCTCATATTATACTTAACCTTAAATAATACATTGCTTAATGGTATTTTTAAAATATTATATGGCATCTTTGTAAAAAAAGGAAAGAAATGTTTTGAAACCGACTGTGGTAGCAATTGTACAATACTGTTTTATGTGATTGATGGAATGTTATGATATATGTAAGAGCTCCCAATAGATTTTAAAAAAAAAAACTACACTCATACCCACAAATCCCTCGTAACTTCCCACCCAGTTTTCCTCCAAACCCGCCCTACAGACTCAAACATTTATATTCACACCCTACCTTTCATGAAGCTTTCCAACACCATTTTGTTACTAGTGGTCTTCTTACTACCCCCAATATTCAATACCTACTGAATTTTTATTAAAGCACAGTCCAAGATATATCAGATCCTTGACAGATTTTAAGCAGAGACCTTTTTGTTTTGATTCCTACCAAAGTTCAAGAATCACTTCTTATATAAAAGCGAATGCATAACATATATCAGTTATTCGCAAACCTGGCTGAACATTAGAATCACCTGCGAACCTCTAAAAATTATCAATGCCCATGCTCCATCCCAAAGAAAGCAGGATGTTGTTGGAGTTTGGGGGGTTGTTGTTGTTATTTTAAGTTTTGTCAGTGATCCTAATGCCACAATGCAAGGGGGTTTCAAGAAGTTGATGGGAAAAAAATTCCTTTTTAATATTTTATCTTAGAACGCCACTTTCTTCAGACTTTTTTTATGACCCCTCCTATCCATCTTGCAGTAAGTCCTGTACATCTTCTGTTTTTGTATTATCTCATGACTTAGCTCACTCACTCTCATTTTTCTTTCCTTGTGCTTTGGTCCTACCAAAGTTCCTATCTTGCCTCCTGAACTAACTGTACAGTCACCTCCTCACCTGCTGCCCCGATGTGACGATGAAAACCACTTTCAAAATGCTCAGCTGCAGAATTTTTAAACTACTTTTGACAGAGCCAGGAATTGGCTATTTCAACAACCATTCCAGTGTTTTCTTTTCTCTCCTCTTCCTCTGCGACAAAGGTTGTTGCACATCCCAGACCCCATTGAAGGAGGAAACCAGGAGAAAATTGCGGCCACGGAAAAATACTAACCAGGGGAGGATTAACCTGTAGCATGGGAAGCACAGGCTTAATTGTGCTTACTGACTAGTCTGTAATGAGCAATGGCACTGGGTCTCAAAGATGTCGGGCATGGTAGGACCCAGGTGAAACTGCTCACCACAGCTTAGTAAGCAAACACAACTAAGGCCGGGTGTACCTTGCTTATTGGGTAATCCGTCCCTGGATATAAACAGAGGACGGTTAGAGATTCATGAGGAAGCCTTTGATAGAGCCTTTTTTCATCTTCCTCTCTCTTCCTCCCACAATCCCCAGGAATGGGGGCATAACAGCTAGGCCATCTTGTAACCAAGAGGAAAAACCGCAGAGCGGTGCAGGATCTTCAACCCTGAAAACCAGCCAGGAAGCACCTACTCTGGGTGTCTTCTGTAAGAATGAATCACCAGCTGGGTTCAGGAGAATGTAAACCTGGTTTTTCTATTGCCGACAGGCAGTCATTCTTGAAATCTTGTTCCTCAGAACGTAAGTGAAATAGAATTACAATATCCATCAGGGGCAAAATACGCAGCAAGGAACAGCAGAGGCTGGCTTCCAGTGAATCACAAACACACCCGCATGCACACGCACACATACCCGTGCATAATTTCTTTAGTAATGAGCCAGCTGCTAAAAAGAGAACAGAAAAGTACCACTTTATGCCATATAAGGTTCGGGGAGAGCGAAAGGCAAGAGATTCAAGTATCGATTTACCATGTTCAAACAAGAAAAGTTACTTCTTTTCCTTTTTTTAATGTACAGAGATGTTTATTTCAAGAATATGGTTCCCACAGTTGGTGGCAAATTCCTACTCCATGGGTTAGATATCAGGCGGGTGGTTTCTCCCGACTCGTGTAACTGCAGGGACTGATGAACCCAAGACCAGTGGGTCAGATGGCAGGCTCCTGGCTGCAGAGGTGAATGAATCCAAGGTTTGCAGATGTGAAAGTAGGCTGATGACTTCCAGGATTAGCAGGCAATATGGCAAGCCACTGGTTCAAGTCCAGAGAACCAATGATCAGATGATGAGCCAGGTGCAGGCCCAGCAAAAACAAAGCAACCTTGCCGGAGCCTCTACATATCCTGGAAGCAGATCACATCACATCCCCAAAGAAACTCTCTTTCAGTTGACTGTCATGTCTTGTAATATAATTATATTAGATATCTTCAAAAGGGATGACTACATCTTAACTGTGGAATCACAGAGAATCAAGGTCCAGACACGAGGACACACAACTTTAACTATCACATTTCCCCCACCCCTAGGTCCATTCTGGACACAGAAAGGGGTGAAGTGTAACCTGTCCCACCCTAGTGTTCAAACACCTCACTCTTCCCGTTTATTTTTAAATCATTTTATTGAGGGCTCATATAACGCTTATGACAATCCATACATTAATTGTGTAAAGCACATTTGTACATTCGTTGCCCTCATCATTCTCAAAACATTTGCTCTCCACTTAAGCCCCTGGCATCAGCTCATTTTTCCCCTTCCTCCCTGCTTCCCCCTCCCCCATGAAACCTTGATAAGTTATAAATTATTATTTTGTCATCTGTTACACTGTCCAACGTCTCCCTTCACCCACTTTTCTGTTGTCCGTCCCCCAGGGAGGAGGTTATATGTAGATCTCTGTAATCAGTTCCCCCTTTGCACCCCACCCTCCATCCACCCTCCCGGCATCGCCTCTCACCACTGGTCCTGAAGGGGTCATCTGTCCTGGATTCCCTGTGTTACTTCTTAAAATACTTCTACAGCTAGCCAAAGGAAAGCTCAAAGTTGTTAGTATTTTCAAAAGTGAGCCCTCCCTCTCTTCTGGGTAACACAGTACTCATATTCCTCCGGGAAGGGGCCTTCATGGTTACAAACAGCCCAGGGCAACGCAATGCCTTGGGATTTTCTAGGAGAAACTAAATGAGAAGCGATGCCATGAGCACAGACTGAATTTGTCACAAGGGCTAAAGGGCTATGTAAGAAAAATATTTTAATCTTTTATGACACTGTGGTAGTCTTAAAACAAGTCCTTGGGATGCGGAAGGGACGTGTCCAACTGATGGAAAGCATCAAAAGCATTGTGGGTGCCTTTCGTGTGCTTTGTCCTTTACAAAGTACATACGTTAAAAGCTGGAGAAGAATTTTTAAAGGGGCATTTTAACAATTTGCATGGAGTCCCCAATTGCTTGTAGAATAAAATTGGCTTCTTGACACCTTTTAATAAAGGGGGTAAAAAGTACTACTTTCAACTATTAGACTTGATTTTTACTTAAAAACTGTTTCCTTGGAAGAGGAGCTGGGACAGCAACAAGGAGCATTTTCTGCCCTGAATTCTCACGTTTGTCAACCGTGCCTTACTGCTGTCATCTGGCGCAGTGGGTTATGCATTGAGCTGCTAACCACAAAGTCGCTGGTTCAAAACCAATGGCCTCGAAGACAAAGCATTCAAAAATCCACAGAGGTGGTTCTACCCTGTCGTACAGACTGACTGTGAATTGGAATTGACTTGATAGAGCAGTGAGTTTGGTTAGGTGACGCATCTGGAAGGCGTCTTCCATGGTGAAATGAGTAAGTGCCCAGCTACTAAGCCAAAGGTCTGAGGTCAGTACCTACCTACCAGTGGCTTCACTTTAGACCAGACCTGGCCATCTGCTCCCTTCAAGCCTAGCGAACTCTATGGGGACATTCTACTCTGTCCTAGAGGGTCACTATGAGTCGGGACCAACTCAACAGCAATGGGTTGGATTTGTGGGGCTATGCCCGCCAATGGGAAATCATGGAGGCAGTGTGTGGTAAGAATTGTACTTCATGAAAAAAATCTTTGCATGCCCCAAAACAAGCTTTGTAGATACCAAAACATCATAAGCCCCTGGCTAATGCCCAAACCAGGTTGGTGTCATGCTGCGTCAGTGGTGCTGAAGCATGTACTTCTGGAAAACTAAAAAGCTGCCGGTTGTAAAGCTGAGTCCTGATGGAGTCACTGCCTGACGTGAGCGCCTGGGGCAAGGGTGGTGAAACGGGTTCCTTGACGTGGCCCAGGGGTCTTAGGGAAAACAGCTTGGGGGAGTTTCTCCCCACTGAGCCGAAGAAGGTACAGCGGAACGGCCCCTGAAGACACTGTAGACACTGAGACCTCCTGAAAAGCAGAACTCCGCCATAGACAATCCAGAAGACGACGGGCCGGCCCAGGTGGGAAGGCACTAGAACTATGGTCTCGGGGGAGCTCCAGTCTCAAAGTGGAGCTGACCATCATGATGGGGATGGAGCGAAGCCTTTTCAACCTTCATTTGCTAACGGGGCACCGCTCCACATGAAGTCACAGCTGCAACACCAGTCATTCGAAACTTGGACTGCTCAAAGTCTCAAGTGTCAGAACAACTGTGATGCCGGGGCAGGACAGGGGGGTGTTCGTTCTGTGGTACATGGGGTCGCCAGGAGTCGGAACAGACTTGATGGCATCGAACACCACCAACAAGCAACTTGAGGGTGTTCTCAGGTTGTTTCCTACCCCGGAAGAGTTGCTACATATAGGTGACTCCCTGGGTTGACTGACATTTCTTGGGTAAGCTCCAAACAACTTGATGGCTAGATATTTTGTCTGGCCCTGAAACTAGTCTGGTGACTAGGCTATTTCATGTACCATGGAGAGACTGGTCCATTTATTATGCAAATAATGGCTTGAACGTCCACCCAAGAGGACTGAGTGACTTGTTGTCTGCCAAGGGGATTGGCTGACTTATGGTCCTGCTGAGTGGGTCAAGCCTTGAAACGGACATGGCATTGGTTCATATACATTACAAACCCCACAGAGGTGTTTGGAGGAAAGGTGGGGTCAGGGAGGGAGAAAGGGAAGAAGAGAAGGTGGGGAACTACCTCCAAATATCTGTCATACGGGTCAAAGGCTATATCACCGAAGACAGTGGCAGGCCCAGAGGCAATCCTGTGGCTGAACAGAAGAGTCCGCAGGATGGGAGAAAGCTGCAAGTAGGACAGCAACAGCCAAGCAGCAGGAAAGCCAATGGCAGAGAGAGCTACGTGACCATCGTTGAAAGGAGTATGTATGCACAGCGAGGAGGAAAAGGGCCTGAGAGTGTGGTTGGTTGGAAGCTGTCCTGCACAGAAGAAAAAAAGAGGGATGTGTCACCTCAGAGGAGCCATCCAAATGTTGCTTTGGGGCTAACCATTCCTGTTCCTTCCAAGTGGATCCGGATCCTGAGCTGTATGTAACCTGTTCATATAATTGAATCAACCACATAGCCGTGTGCAGGATCTATGAGCTCTGTGCTGTCATTAAAATGCATCAGCAAACCCATCTGAAAGGTAGAGAGCATTTGTGGAAGGAACCGCTGGTGTCAGAAACGATGAAGACAGAGGAGAGCAGAACATGTCTGACCTCCACCTCGAAAGAACCAGCTGTGTGCTGAACCCGATTCTGATCCCTTAGAAACCTAGAGGAGTTCTAATGCTGGAACCCAGCAAGCAGCCTCTCTAAGCCCAGGTTCTTCTATGGTAAAATAAGATTTACTACGAGTATCCACCTCCTAGGACCCTGGTGGTGCAGTGCATAAAGTGCATGGCTGTTAATCAAAGAGTCGACTCCTGGAATCCACTGGGTCCTCAATGGGAAAAGGTTGTGGCAATGCATGTGCATGAAGACTTCCGGCCTGGGGAACGCTAAGTGCACTCCCACCCTGTCCTACCCAAGAGGAGGGCCGCAAACAGGCTCCCTAGGGCTCCAGCTCACGCATGCACGGGTTTATTTCACACAAAACGTATTTCAACATTAAAGGGGTCTCTGCAATTTTAAGTGGACGACTGTAGACAAGTTCCCAGTGTAATATACGGTTCTTGTCTTAGTCTCATTAAGGTGCCTTCAGTAAAAAGGTCCTCTCGTAACAGTGGCTGCTGAGGGGATCTGCTGGGCCAGTTCGATTGGGGCACAGAGGTGAGCCCAGCAGACAATGGAAGACTGCACTGCTGAGGGAAAAGCCGGGAAAGTTGCACCGAGAATTGTTTTTCTCATCAAGACTGTGCCTCTGCACATTCTTTAGAGGCAGCCAAGGAGGCCCTTGGAGAACTGCATTGAAAAACCTTTCTCCATCCCCACCTGCCCTCCAGCTCTGTGTCCCTAGAGGATGTTACCCCAAACTAAAAGAACATCGATGAGGACCATGATGGGAGTCCCCCAAGGGCGCCAGCACTGCCATACGGACATCGTGTGAATCGAAAAGTGTGGAATTCACCAGGGAAGGCTAGCGAGATGAAAATACTAGCTTCAGAAATGTATAGACATGAGTGTGCCGGGGGGTAGGGGGGGGCAGGGATATTGATGTCAAGGAGTTCAAGAAAGAAAAGAATGTTTTGAAACTGGTAACAATTGTGTAATACTGGTTGATGTGATTGAAATATAGAATGATATCTGTATTAACTCCCAATAAAATGGGTTGGTAAAAACAAATGTATAGACCTAGATGGAGGATATGTCAAGAAACGATATCTTCACATTTAAGTGTTTTTATTTAATAAAGGTTTCTATAATTTTGTAGCAATACTTTCTGTGTTAGGCTGGGTTGACTAGAGAAACAAATCCACTAGAAAAACAAATCCAGAGACAGTCATATGTATATAAGTGAGAGCTTTATATCAAAGAGTAATTGTATATTAAGAATACATCCCAGCCCAGATCAAGTCCACAAGTCCGATATTAGCCCATCTATCCGATACGAGTCTATAAATTCCTCTTCAGACTCATGCAGCACATGCAGTGATGCCAAATGCAGGAAGATCACAGGCTGGTGGGTAGAGAGTCTTTTGATCCAGTGGCAGTGGAAGCATCTTGGCACAAGTCTCCACGGGGCTCCTCAACAGGAAGGTGAAGCAGAGAGAATGGCCCGCCTCTTCGAATGGCAGAATTGGGAGGAAGTTCCCAGAATGCACACGAGAAGGCTACACCCAAAGGGAAGGATCATCAGGATGCAACTTGATTGACAGGCTAGACTCCACCCCTTCATTCTTTTATCAAGTTGACATGAAATTATATAACTACCACAATATCCTTACATGGTTGCTATGATCAGCATGGAGTCCATGACAGTGAGCTTGGTCTAGTTGTTTTTTATTTACTCTCTAGGGTTATTATGCCAATTAATGTAAAACATTTAACACAATCCCAGAAAAAATTTTTTAAACTCACTGCCCTCTAGTCAATTCCAAATCATACCCACCCTACAAGACAATGTAGAACCACCACCCCCTCCCTGGGTTTCTAAGACAGCATTTCTTTACCACTTTCTCCCACAGAGCCGCTGGTGGTTTCAAACTACTAACCTTATGGTTAGCAGCGCAATGTGTAACCAACACCACCACCAGAATTACACCCCTAGAAACAAGCCAAAGGCCAAACTCTCTCCACTGAGTAGATGTCAATTCATAGCGACCCTATAGGACAGGGTAAAACTGCCCCCTCTGAGTTTCTGAAACTATAACTCTTCACAGGAGTAGAAAGTCTCCCACCAGGAATAAATTAAGTGCTAAAAAACAAAACTAAAAAGGAAACCCTATTATCTATTAATAATATACCCATAACCAAATTATAGTTCCTATAAATTTGTAATTATAATTTTTATTAGTCCCTAAGTTTATAGATGTTAAACTATATATCAGATAAGGTTTATCAATAGCTAAACTTTAAAATATATTATCAAGTAAAGTCTTTAAAAAAATTGCTACACCACTCTAATCAAAGGCAACGGTAACCTATCCATCACTGTTTTAAACTGAAAGCACTTTATATGCAATTTCATATAAACAAATCCAACACATAAAAATGGCAATTTAGGGAAAAATGCAGGTTGACAACTATTCACTATAAAGGAATCCTGACCAGTCCCTCTTAAATTATATACATAATTAGTTACACCTAATCTATGACCGCATTACACACACTTCAGACATGTATCACGTAGAGGAAGACATAAATGTACTAGTAAAAATTAAAAGGCCATGCTTTTTTTTTTTTAAGGAACACAAAGAGAGACAGAAACTAAGCATAAGCAATAAGCCAACAGAGCTGGCTATGTATTAATTCCATCACATTCTAACTTTCCCTCCTCATATCAACTTAAACTCTTGAGTTTGGGTGCACTTCTTGATTAAAGGAACAATCTTCATTCTAAGCTGACTTCAGCATCTTCCAAAAGTCACTTGCTCTGTTATTATCTCCGCAGGTCTGTCTAAATAAGATAGGCTGGATGAACAATCTGGAGGAGAGAACAACGGGACCAACAGTTCGGGGAGGGGATGGCATGGGATAGGGGAAGGTGGGGGGAAAGGTAGTGGTATTAACAAACTCAGGGACAAGGGAACAACAAGTGATCCAAATTGGTGGTAAGGTAGGGTGGGAGGCCTGGTAGGGCATGATCAAGGGTAATGTAACCAAGAGGAATTGCTGAAACCCAGATGGGGACTGAGCATGATAGTGGGACAGGAGGAAAGTCAAGGGAAATAGAGGAAAGAGCTGGGAGGCAAAGGGCATTTATAGAAGTCTAGATAAAGACATGTACATATGCAAATATATTTATATATGAGGATGGGGAAATAGATCTTTGTGCCTATATTTATAAATTTATTATTAAGGTAGCAGAAGGATATTGGGCCTCCACTGAAGTACTCCCTCAATGCAAGAATACTTTCTTCTATTAAATTGGCATTCTATGATGTTCACCTTCCTGACACAACCACTAAAGACAAAGTGGATGAATACGCAAATGTGGTGAAGAAAGCTGATGGTACCCGGCTATCAAAAGATATAGCATCTGGGTTCTTAAAAGCTTGAGGGTAAACAAACGGCCATCTAGCTCAAAAGCAATGAAGCTTACATGGAAGAACACACCAGCCTATGGGATCACAAGGTGCCGAAGGGATCAGTTATCAGGCATCAAAGAATAAAAAAATCATATCACTGTGTGCTCATCTCCATGATTCAATCGCTGAGGAAAAACGGGTGCATAAGCAAATGTGGCGAAGAAAGCTGATGGTGCCCGGCTATCAAAAGGTATAGCGTCCGGGGTTTTAAAGGTTTGAAGGTAAAGAAGTGGCCATCTAGCTCAGAAGCAACAAAGTCCACATGGAAGAAGCAAATCAGCCTGTGCGATCACGAGGTGTCAAAGGGATCAGGTATAAGGCATCATCAGAAAAAAAGAAATCTTACCATAGTGAATGAGGGGGGAAGGTAGAGTGGAGACCCAAAACCCATTTGTTGGCCACTGGAGATCCCCTTGCAGAAGGGTCTAGGGGAGGACACAAGCCAGTCACGGTGCAATGTAGCACCAATGAAAAATACAACTTTCCTCTAGTTCCTAAATGCTTCCTCCATCCCCGACTATCATGATCTGATTTCTACCTTGCAAGTCTGGCTAGACCAGAGGATGTACACTGGTGCAGATGGGAACTGGAGGCACAGGGAATCCAGGATGGATGATCCCTTCAGGAGTGGTGTGGGTGGCGATACTGGGAGGGTAGAGGGAGAGTGGGTTGGAAGGAGGGAACAGATTACAGGGATCTATGTGTGACCTCCTCCCTGGGGGATGGACAACAGAAAAGTGGGTGAAGGGAGACGCCGGGCAAGGCAAGATATGACAAAATAACAATTTATATATTGTCAAGGGCTCATGAGGGAGGGGGGAACAGGGAGGGAAGTGAAAAATGAGGACCTAATGCCAGGGGCTAAAGTGGAGAGCAAATGTTCTAAGAATGCTGAGGGCAATGAATGTACAGATGAGCTTTGCACAATTGATATATGTATGGATTGTGATGAGTGGTATAAGCTCCTAATAAAACAATTTTAAAAATCTAATAAAATTTTTAATTATATTATAAGTTATTACATACATATTGCTCAAAAACACAGTAAGCAGGTACATAATTAGGTGAACATATTTTATTGTTAGCTTATAAAGTAACTATATTTTTAATTATTTTAATTTTAATCCTGTATTTCTTTCTAAATAATAATCATCCTAACTTGTACTATTTTTTCTCTGAATTTGCCGTAACATAAGTCTTAAGAGTCACTTTCAAGATCAGCACTAGACTTTTTGCCGCCACTATAAAATATAAATAATACAAGTACTGTCTGCTAAAGTCAAGAAAATTTATGTGTTTATGAAATAAATAAATAAATACCTTACCTAAATTATCTGGGGGGAAAAATCAAAAAATAAAAGTCACTTGCTCACTGATGTGCTAGCTAATAATGCATTTTCTCACAACTTCTCTTTCAACTCTAACACTATTAGGATGAACTTCAGTCACAAAAGGCAAGGTCTTTGCAAAGTTGCCTCTTTGTTTTCTAGAAAAAAGAAGCAGTTTTTAAAAGGCTTGTGTTCCCTGATAGTCAAGATAAATCTGTACTACAGACAAGCCCGAAGACGCTGCCAAAAGCCACTGAACCATGTCACAGCAAACAGAAAACTGTTACCTGTGGTTAAGTGATACGTCCTGTTTCTGGTTACATGACTCTTCCTCGACAGATTCAGGTGCACTGTCACACAAGGTCTCTAGACCATGCGATGAAGACACTGCTGTCAGTTCTAAGAAGTTCCTAAATAGTGGTTAGCCACCTCAATTCTCCTAGACTTTACAAGTAAAAAGAATATAGTACCCATCAATCACCTGTCTACTTCTAAATCTTTATTTCAGATATGACCCAGCTTATACAAAGTAGAAATAAGAAAAACATTTCTAGTCACTATCGGATAATTTCAGAAGAAAATAAAATTACCTGAAGGCATTATCTGGAGCTTATAAAATTCTAACTTAAACTCAGGATGTGTAAAGTAGATGGGGGAGGGGGGGAGCAAAGAATTCTGCTCTAATTTCAGTTCCTAAAAGGTTTTCTTCATTTAAAGGAAAAACTAATGTAAGATGACTCAATCCATTTTGCTCAATGGAGTACACTCATGAGAATGAGTTTTTCTCTGTAAAGTTGACACTTCATCTTGGTTTTTGTAGAAACAATGTCAGTAAATCACTGCTTAATGCTGAAAATACTTTCCAGTTCAAGTGTTAAATATTTTTTGTTTTGTTTTGTTTTTATTTTTTTAAACAATTTATTAGGGGCTCATACAACTCTTAACACAGTCTATACATATACATACATCAATTGTATAAAGCACATCTGTACATTCTTTGCCCTAATCATTTTCTTTTTTTTCTCTTTTCTTTTTTTACATTTTTTTAGGGACTCATACAACTCTTATCACAATCCATACATATACATACATCAATTGTATAAAGCACATCCATACATTCCCTGCCCCAATCATTCTCAAAACATTTGCTCTCCACTTAAAGTGTTAAATATTAAATACAGGTAAGCACCACTTCATGGGTCCCTGAAGGACTAGTGGTCACAAGAAGGCTGTGATCTGCAGGGTCAGCAGCCCCCAGGGTGAGGATAGTCAGTCTAGTCCCATAAATAGTCAGTCGCAGAAACCCACAGGGGGTCGCTATGAGTCAGTGCTGAATCGATGGCAGTGAGTTTATCATTTAATATCCATAGTAAGTTCTGTGAAATGGGACAGTATGTGATTTGGGTGTTGTGCAAAACCACATTCAAACCTTATGTGGTCACAATGGGCTCCAGCATCCCAGTGATCTTATCAAAACCAATGGAACGGGACAAGGCATCATTCAGTTCCACCTAAGGTCACCATGAGCCAAAGAGAACCCGAGAATGAGCACAGGTCACAATCGCATGTTTTTAAGCAGAGCATTGGTTGGCCTTCATAATAACCGAACAAGTAAAACATTTTTTAATAAGTGAGGGAATGAACCAATGATCCCTGTCCTGTAGATGAAAAAACAGGTTCAAGAACTTGAACAAGAGCTATGAATTCAGATCTTCTGATTCTACACCACATTGTCTCTCCAACAAAATATCTACATTCTTTCACTACTCTGTCCCACCCATTTCAGAAACCCAGAGCATTCCTTTCTGTCTTTTTTCTCCCTATCAGTCAACTATTAACCCATAAAATGGTTTACTCTTAAAAAAAAACAAACCCTTATGGTAGCCCGCCTCCAGTCATCCACATTGCCACTGCTGGTGAAGGCAGGCGAACGGACATGTGCAATGACAGAGGCTAAAGTGGGCAATGGGAGTAAAGTGAGAGGAACTGAGGTCACAGGGAGCAGATTGCACCCAGCCTCACCCACTGTTCTGCCTCCCTGGGCAGAAGTTAGCAGCCTGGGTCCACAGCCCCTGCCACCACCACGCACCTGCCCACGGCACAAAGTCCAAGAGGCACACCCACTGCAAAGCGCTCTGCTTCACCTGCCCGGATCCCACCTGTGGCCCAGTGCTGCAAGAGTTTGGGAAGAGTTGTTTTCTCTTCTAAAAAATAAAAATAAGAACTTTCCGGGACCATAGATATAATGTATAAGTGGGATTGCCCAAATGACTGTACATTAAGCAGTATATACCCGTATTTTGATCTGAGTTTTCCCACAATCATCAAAAAGAATGCTCTATGTATTTCAACAGCTAAGTGCTATAATGCTCGGACGCAAACTACCTCCTTGTACCAGGAGCCCAAGGGTCTCTCAGTGGTGCAGACAGTTAAGCACTCCAACAGCAGCCCTGGTGGTGCAGTGGTTACAAGTTGGGCTGTGAGCTGCATAGTCAGCAGTTCAAAACCACCAGCAGCTCCCCGGGAGAAAGACAGTCTCAGAAACCTGCCGGGGAAACTAGGAGTCAGCGCTGACTCAATGGCGGTGAGTGAGAGGGAGTGGCCCACAAAGGTTGCAGTTCAAACTCACCCCAAAGGCACCTCAAAAAACAACTCTGGTAATCTACTCCAAAATGCCAGAGCCTTGAAACCAAAGCCCTATGGGGCACTCTGGACGCACGGAGTCGCCAGCATTCAGAATCAAACTAACAATTATCTTTACATTAATCATCATCTGTTTGTCTCTCCCAGCCTCTCGACCACTGGTTCTCAACCTTCCTAAGGCCGCGCGACCCTTTCATACAGGTCATGTTGTGGTGACACCCTCAACCGTAAAATCATTTTCGTTGCTACTTCATCACTGTCATTTTGCTACTGTTATGAATAGGGAGACCCTGTTGAAAGGGTCCTTCGACCCCCAAAGGGGTCACAACCCACAGGTTGAGAACCACTGCTCTAGACCCAAGTCAAAATAAAGTGATCTACAAGGCATATTAAAAAGGCCAGTTTTCTCGCCTATGTGACATTAGCGCCTTTCATTCACTTGCACACATCCCTTTGCTTGGCGAGTTGGTGTTCTCCTGGGCAGACAATCACTAGCTCCCCACTTCTTCACCAAAGAGGCAGGCACCAAATTCAGTCTGGCCAGAGGGTACCCCTCCCTCTCACACTGGCTGGGCAAGAGATGCGCCCAGGCTGTTAGGGCCTTTACACAGAGCAAGCACGAAGGACCCGCTTTTTGCCTGTGGTCCTGGCTTAATTTTACTCTTAGAGACTATCCGTCCCAGCGTTTCTCAAGGTCAACCCTGTTAGCTGTGCACTGTACAATGTCCAGCAGCAGTCCTTGAGCAATAATGTCTTAGATGGAAGTGATGCACTCTCTGGCCCCAGTCACAGCAGCCAAATAAATGATCTCCAGACATTTCCCAAGTTTGTCCGGGGGGGGGGGGGGGGGGGGTTAAATCACTCATGTAAGAAACGTGCTACCAGAGAAGGGTGGCCTCTGTCCTCTAGGACTCCCAGAGCAAAAGACGAGGTGTCGGCCTGAAGAGTCGATATGAGAGCGACGGCAACTGGGGGGCAGGTCTGAGGGACACAGAGAGGCCGGCTGCCAATATTGGGCCTTGGGGTTCAGGTGTGTCTACATCCAGCCCCACTTCTTACGACTTCACTGATGGGAAGCCGAAACACTTCTTTTCCTGCTTACCACAGCTAGCTGGGCTGCCACTTCGAGAATGAATGAAGATACTCAGGACACTTTCTACCAAAAGTTTGAATGGCGCAAAAAAAGGAGGTTCAGAGTCTTTCTGAACCCTACCTTTACAAGTGTTTCCCAGGAAAACGGGCCACTAACTCTAGATCTGAGAACACCCGCAATGAACCTTCCCAGTAAAGTCTGAGAGTCTCCCTCTTCCAAGAACCTGAGACTCTCCCCACTTCATTTCCTGGAAGGTGTGCTGGGTGCTAAAGGCTGGAGAAAGTACTAGTGTCACAGTAATCCAGTAATCTGTGTCACTGTCTGTGAAGAGCTATAATCATTAAAGCAAATACATGCTTTTAAAGCATTTCTTCTCACGAGTAAGGGGCTGGAAAAGAAGAACATACGTTCTTTTCAGATCATCGAGTATCACCACTTTTAATTCTTCTAGGAAGTATTATTGCTCCTTTTCTTACAAGCAAGTAGGCTGAAATTGGAAGTCCTAAAAGTTTCCAAGACGATGCCAAAGGTGTTTCTCCTCTGTCAACAAAGAAGAAGAACCAGCATAATGCCAGTGGGATAACTGTTTCTACTGAGTGCTTCTTAAAAACCAAAACTGAAGATTATCCGAGTTGGCCCATTCAGCTGTAAAGGAACCCTGGTGACAGAGTGACTGCACTTTTGGGTAAAGTTGGTAGTTCAAAACTACCAGCTGCTTTCCTCTGGAAAGATGGGGCTTTCTACTCCCGGAAAGACTTGCAGACTATGAAACCCACAAGGGCAGTTCTATCCTGTCCTATCGCTATATGTCAGAATCAACTCAATGACAGTGAGTTTGTGAGAGTCAACTTTAAAACTCAAAACTCATGGCCATTCAACATTAAGTGCTGGAAAAACAAAGTCTGAATTAGAGGCACTTGTTAGTGTTGTGGGGGCCATTCCCCCAGGACAAGGAATTCCTACCATTTCTCCTTTCTTTTCCTTTTTTACTTTTTCTAAGTTTTAACTTCTATATATTCTACCCCACTCAGTTCACATGCACTAAGAGACAAACACTTTCAAGTTTGGAATGAAAAATCCATTTTTATGCTAAGTAAGGTAGGCTTTCTTTATGGCTCTGGAGAAATAAACCACTGGTCTAATTAGGATGCCTTGAGCTGTAATTTCCGGGCCACACCTGAGAATCTGTACTGACCAGGGAGGGCTGGCCAGACCAGAAAGGACTCACCTGGGAGACCGATACCTAAGATCCTTAGGAGGCAAAGTGAGCCTAAAATGCAAGACTGGCCCCCAAATCCATAAGCATTAAAGTTCAGAGAAATGTCCTGGTTGACAGCATCTGCTCTTTGGGAGGGTAGCACGTCCATTGACTCACGGACGTTCTGCATTGAAAACCTGCCAGACTTCAATGAAAGCAGCTCTTTGTGGTTTTGGACTATAATAATCTGCAATCATAATTATGGTCTACTCTCCATGAACGCTGTGAGCTGTTTTAACAAATTATCGAACCCAAAGGGATGCTAGGAGCCAGTAGATCAGAATGTAAGGCTGTTGTGAATTCACAAGTTTATGGCTGGCGTCTTGGAAGGATAACAAGAAACTAGCCCCAAAGTTGTGGTCAGCAAGGTCTGAAAGTTTGAGATGTTATGTGAATCCCCAAAATTTAGAACTAGTATCTGCTTCTTTGGCAGTCTAAAGGAGGGAGTCCTTTTCACTCGTGAGCTCAGGCCAAGCTCTGGGTAAGGAGGATCTGAGGGAGAGAGCATTAAAACCACCTACAAGTGAGGCCGCAAAGACGGCGCCAATTTCTTCAACCAGGGGGTCGGATTCCTAGCAATCCTTAATCAATCTGAACAAGAATGTTGTGCTCATTTTAAAACCGATTTAACTGTGGAAGTGTATATGGGGCTGAGGTAGTTCAGTGTATTGTGCCAACCTGGCCGAAAAACACACGTGGGGTTAATTGAAGGGCAGAGGGGTAAATGGCTCAGTGAGCCTCTTCTTTTGGGTTCTCCGGTCTCTTGCTTTCTGATGGTCGGACCAGGGTGCAGCTGCCTTAGCCAGTTCCCTGCTTCAGCTGGCAAGGCTCACTTCCTGCAAGACATCCCCAAGGAGAAGCCACATGGGCCTACCCCAATGTAGCCCTGGGTGCTGGAGCAGCCGTGTGGAGACCCCTGCCATGTTCACTGATTCAGCTTTCCTTCTGCAGTCAGCATCATAGTGTGTGTTTTGTGAGATGGAGGAGGACTTTGTGGATTGGTGTCAGACATATGGGTTAATGTTGGACTTATTGGGTTGGGCAGCGCTGGGTTGGGATGTTTTTTTATGTGCACAAACCCTTTATATAAAACTCTCTCTTATACATGATTTTCTGTGTATTTGTTTCTCTAATGTACCCAGACTAACATAGGGGCATTGAGTTTATGTCAATAGTTGGAGGGATAATCTGGAAAAGAACATCCACAATGGTTGTATAATCAGTGGCACTGAATTATACAAGGAGAAGTGGAATTGGAGAATATTTTGTTGTGTATATTTTCATCACAAAAAATAATTACATGAATACTGATAGTACAAGGCAGAGGAAAATGTTCTAGATTTGAATACGATGACAATTGTACAAGTCTTCTCGATATGACTAAATTATTGAATTGTATGACATGTGAAGTGGTAATAAAACTTTTAAAAAGAAGAATGCTGTAAGAGTGATAAAAGTGGAATTACTGAAAACTGCCTTACTTCCTATTAATTCTACCAATTCATCATTTCGCCACTGTGCAGCCACCAATCCTACCGCTTCCTCTGGATTCACTGTCACTTTTACCCCTTCTATTATTTACACAGATAAAGGGTGTATCTCTTCATCCGTCATGTGATGCCATCTCTTTGCGCATTCTAAAGCACTTTGTACTCTAGGAAATTCCCTGGATCTTCTGTTTGATTCATTCAAATCCCCCCATTAACTGCCTAAGTTGGAAGAGCTCTCCTACCACTGGCTCCTTTGTTTTTCTCTCATGCCGTTCAATGCCTGCCACCAGGCGGCTATGTCACTTATACTTTTCTCCCCCACAGTTATCAACAGTGCTGTCTTACCATCGCAGTGTCACATGAACTCTTCATGCCTGACCTCTCCCTTGCATGGCACTTGCCTGCTCCATCCTGTCTCAAACTCTTTTTCCTTGCTTTCTAAGACCAGCTCGAGCTCTTCTTATATTCATGACCTCAAAAGTGGTGTTCGTTAGGGTTGGCCCTAAACCACTTTGTCTTTTAATTTCTCTCTCTCTCTCTCTCTCTCTCTCTCTCTCTCTCTCTCTCTCTCTCTCTCTCTCTCTCTCTCTCTCTCTGGTCAGGTTTATTATCCAATTGCATGGCATCAATTTCTACATATATGCTGGGTCTACAGAACTTTTGGCTCATGTCCCATTCCTCAACCCTGAAATATGTACTCACAAAAGAAATGAATGGGGAAAAAATTTTTAAATAAAGAAATGAACGGTTAAATATGTCCCTGGATCCAACTTAGAAATACTTTAGCCTCTTTTTCACTTCCATGAAACCTGTTCCTCTTGGACTACCTCACGAATAGCACCCATCTGACCAAGCCAAGGAGAAGCCCTGTGGAGCAATGGCTAAGCATTCCACTGCTGACCCACCAACAGCTCCAAGGGGAAGAGATGTGGCCATCGCCTTCTGTGAAGGCGGCCAGAAGGGGCAGTTCTACTCTGTCCTACCACAAGTCAGAACCAACTTGGCAGTGGTGGGTGTGGCTTGGGTTTTAGCTCAAGTCATGAACTGAGGACGCATTCTGGATGCTGCCTTCCTCAGCCTCACACCCACACTGGACTCTCCTCCGCATTTGTGCTCTTCTTCCCACCTCTTCTTCCACCCTAGTTTCTAGCCTGCATGACTGGCCTCTCAATCTTCCAGCCTCCAAAACCAAACTCAGTGCGATTGAGTCTATGCTGGCTCATAGTGACCCTATAAAACAGAGTAGACCTGCCCCTGCAGGGCAGTTGAGGATTTCCAACTGCCCAATATCACCAGGGCTCCTAAACTCCAATCAACCCAGTTCAAAATCACTCTCACAATTGCAAGCAAAGAAACTTTCCTAAATGCTCAAAACATTTCAATCATTTCCCACTGTCTTTAGAACAAAGTCCAAACCTTGGAAATGCTTTTTACAAGCGCCTCTGCGCAGCTCTGCTCCTGCCTTCTTCTGTAGCTCCACTCTTGCTTCTTGGAACAGTGGGCAGATGCCCTGTTACCAGCCCACCTGAGTTCGGTTCTTGCAAAAGTGCAGGCTCTCTCTGGCCTCCAGGCCTTCAGAATGCATTCTACCACCCCCACCCCCAGTCCCTGTCCCCAACCCAGCACCTTGGAGAATTCTCCATCCTCAGCATGGAGAGCTCCAGTCCTTTCCTTCTGAGCATAACTTAGATGCTATTGTTTCCTTGAAGTCTTCTTTGACCCTTAAACGAGTTAGCCCTGGGAACATGGACAGAGCACCTCACACTTAACTCTACAGTAAAGTTTCCCAAAGTGGGCAATAGCACCCCCGGGGGGGGGGGGGGGCACTGAAACCACCCAGGGATGCTGGAAAAGAAGCCATACCTACACTTAATCCTAGATTACAGGCTATAGCACAAAAGTTTTTAATTGCCAGGACGAGCAATGAGTAATTTTTTTTCCCCTGAAAATGGGGCAGTAGGCCAACTAAGTTTGGGAACCTAGGCTCTAGAGCCTGAAAGCAATTGCGTGTTGAACTTATTTTCGGCCTCCTCGACTAGACTCTAACCTCGCCACAGATCCACGTGGTCTCTCTCCACTGTTAAAGCTCAGCCACTAGCCCTGGAAGGTGGAGTTCGGTGACTTTGAGTGACACATCTCACCCAGTGTCATAAAGAAGACTTGTGGTGATGACTATAATTGGGTTTATTAAGAAATTTTTGTTGACATTTGGTTTGTTTCTCGCTTTTTTCCCTAGACTTACCTAACACATGGAAGGGTTACTATGGCTCAAGGCTCATTTCTTTCTTTTTTTTTCCAAATCATTAGGAGCTAATCCAAACATACCATCCATAGTTCAATTATATCAAGCAGTGTTACATAATTGTGACCAAGATCGGTTTCAAAACATTTTTTTCTTTCTTGAACTCCTTGTTATCAGCACCCCCTTACCCGGCCAGTGCCCCCACTATATCATGTCCACCGAGGAACCCTTTTTCTAGTTGTTGCCTTTATAGATTCACCTATTCTGGGTTTCATATGCCAAATATTATATATATCCAAGAGTCAAGAAGGATACCAACAATGACAAAATACAACAGAGATAAACCCCAAATTTTTTTTAAAACCACAGAAAATATTAAAAAACCAGATCAAGTCCAAAGTACATCAGAAGAGAGATCAAGTGACTAGAGTTTAGCTGTTCAAGTCAGATTTATCATTTTAATCTACTATAGTCCTCTCTCCAATACTCTCTCTCTGATCACCAGATTAATCCCGTCCCTCAATTATGGTTAGAGGGAAATCACCAGAAGCTTATTCCTTCTGTAGAGCTGCAGATGTGTTTTGGGATCCCATTGTCATCCATATCCTTCTGCACAATTTAGGCTCTGATAATATTCCCTCCTTTAGATTTGGTTACATAATTTACAATCCTTGGATCACAGATGCTGGTGCGCTTCTTCCATGTGGGCTTAGTTAATGCCATCTCACTTAGATGACTGCTTGTCTGGAAACAAGCCTGTAAGACCCGAGATGCTATTCTATCTCTGGTAGCGGGGCACCATCTAATTTCTTCACCACACTTTGCTACAGAACCCTATCTTGTGTTTCCTTCAAGGCGGTGAATATTGAGCAGGATCATGCCATAAAAACTCATTCTTCTCAGATTGGAGCTAGGATTCAGTGCAAACCCAAAATCTATTCCTCAATCTGTTTTTTAATCGGCCTCTGGTCACGGCTCTTTTTTCTACAGGGTCTACAAATAATAATGCTAATAATCTTTTAGGGAAATAAAACAACCATTTACAGAAGAGGAAACTAAGCCACAGAGAAGCTAAGAAGTGGCACAATATGACACCGTGCACCAGTCTACTTTCAAGGCCATGAACATTCAGGACTCTGCTATGCTGCCTCCAACTTAGATTTTGCAAAAGGAAAAAACGGCTTTAGCATGACACAAAGTGGCACCTGCCAGATTCGCCAATAAAAGTTTTAACTTAAAAAAAAAAAGTGATAGCTTGCCAATGACATTCCACTCCCCGCCACTTGGGGCTCTGTCCCCAAAACATTCAAGCAAATATTGTCAACAGCAAGCAATATTTCAACACACTGTTACAAGTGATTTCACCTTTTCACCTAGCTGCCAAGTGAGAAGCCTCTAGGCAACACTGTGCTTCTAAGAATGTTAGCTTAATAAAGAGAAATAAAGCCTGTTCACAGACTATTTCTACTGGTCCCTATGGGCAAAGCCACAACTGTGCTCCGATTCAAGAAGAAGGCGGTACAGCACTTTTAGTAAATAATAATAATAACAATAAAGGAGTCCCTGATGGGTACAGGAGCTCTGGTGGTGTAATGGTTACGTGTTGGACTGCTAACTGCGAGGTCAGCAGTTTGAAACCACCACCTGCTCTGGGGGAGAAAGGTGAGGCTGTCTACTCCCATGAAGAGTTACAGCTTTGGATACTCACAGGGCAGTGCTACCCTGACCGACAGGGCTACCATAAGTCAGAAGCAACTGGATGGCAGTGAGCTTGGCTTTTGTTTTAGAGGGGATACAAATGGTTAAGCCACTGTGCTACTGAACCAATAGGTTGGAGGTTCAAGTCCACCCACGGGCAGCTTTCAGAAAATCTATGTCTGAAAGTCACTGAAAAGGGCAGTTCTACTCTGACACACATGGGGTCACCATGAGCCAGAATCAACTCAGTAGCAACTGGGTTTTAAGACAGCACTAATGATGAATATTTTACCATAGGTTATGCAAAAAATTCTATGATCTTCTGATATACAACATAGATTGTATAAGATCCCAGAGAGCTCTTACCATCTCTATTTCACAACACAGAAACAGGCGCTGAGGGCTTAGTAACTTGCCCAAGGTCACATAGCTAGTAGGTGGTGGAGCCAAGTTCATAGTCATAAGAAAAGCATTTTTTCAAAAGTGTATTAAACATCATGCATTCAGAGCTGCAGTGGCATTGCTTTACCCAAATTGATTTCCTCCGCACACACCTCACCATGACTCCTTCCCAGATGGCATGCCTTCACACCCAAGGGCAGAAGGGCCTGTGGGTGAGAAGAAATCACACTCACCTTTGAAATATTAAGTGGCACAGGATTAACATCTTCCTCAGGAAATGCAGGGAGGAAATTCTAGTTCAACCAGGGAGTCAGGCCTAGCAGTGGCGGGGAAAGAAACAGGGGGTGTGAGTCCAGTTTACAGAGAGGCCTTGCCCTTCGAATGTCAAATGTCAGGGGATTTTCAGAAAGAGAGAGGTAGGGCTGTGTGTGTGTAGGGGGGGGGGGGTTGTGTGTAGGGGTGTGTGTGTGTGTGTGTGTGTGTGTGTGTTGGTTTGTTGGTTTGTTGGTTTTTTTTTAAGAAGATGCCCGAGCTTTCTCAATACAATAAACAACCCCTTGGCAAGTCTGTAACATATTCTTGCATTAGGATAATTAAACACAGCAGGCTCTGGCTCCTGTCTGCTTTGAGGCCCATCACAAGATACCAACCAACTCCTGCATTCATCGGACCTAAGAAGGCTGACAGTTACCAGAACTCTTAGTGTGGTTTGTGTTTATTGGTGTGAACATTTTTCTCTTTAGGCCCTAAGATTAGAAGTCTAATTTCAATGAAGCAAAAAGGCTTTTAAGTATTTTTTGCTATTGACTTGGCCCAATGATTGTTTATATCCCCAAAACTTAAACAGATTTGTTCTTCATTTCCCATACAGAACTGTTCACAAAAAATATCAGAAAGAAAAGGCTAAAAGTCTTCAAGAAGACTTATGGATTCAGTATTTGGATCACTTTCAAACTCAGTATTACAAAGTTTGCCCCCAAAAAATTATGATAAGGCTCTCGTGCTGCATAGAATCTCCAAAGAAAATTCCTGCTCAGCACAGATGTAAGATGCATCACAGAACATTGAGGAAGAGTTTCATTTTGTTTTGATACTACTTGGGAAAACGGCTGAACTAGATGAAGTATAGCTATAGGGGTCCAGAGAGGAATCTCATCAACATAATGATAAGAGGGAAAAAGAAGTGCAGAAGAATGTATATGAAACAACTATTGCATACATACTCTAAAAACATGCAAAAGATGCTACGCATCATTAGGGATGTGTTTATATGTATTAAGATGCCTGAGAGCAATAAAACCAGATTAGAGATCATGGCTAACTCTTAGAGGCAAGAACTGGGTTGCTACTGAGCAGAGGCAGAGGTGTGGTAGGAACGGATACTTGCAACATGAGAGCCAAAGACAAGTGCACGGATCCATATGACGAGTCTTGATGCCCCTTCCTATGTCTAACATCCAAATCTCTACCACAAGCACTTGCAAAAAAGACATTCAAAATGTGCTCTATGAAAGGGTGGGAAGGAAGGGAAGAGGAGAAGGAGAGGTCGAGATTAAGCTGCAGAGGTTGAGGACAGGACCACGGGAAGCAGATGGGGGGGGGCAGATTATACTAATAATATATTACATTTAGTAATCGGTCCTCACTCTGCCCACTCTCTGAATGTCTGTATTTACAATGTACATTGGCAATCGGTTTTATTTATAACACCAGTCCTGGAGCAGATGGGGTCGAAGGCACTTAAAATTCATCCAATTTTCAATCACAATCCTAATATGAGATAAGACAAATATTCTCCTAACGAGATCACCAACTCAATACTCCAGAGGACACACATTCCACAAGACCAGCTACACCCACTTTAGGAAGGCAACTCATCGTGGTTAAAGATTTTGGAGTGAGACGAGCTGGATTCATATTCCAGCTCCTCCACTGACAAACTGTGTGGTCTGGGCAAGCTCTTAACCTTTGATTCCAGCCTCCTGGTCTGTAAAATACGGTAAACAAGAACACAGTCTCTCAGTTTTGCACCGAGTAAAGCAAATAGTAAATGCTTAATAAAAACCGTTATTGTTGTTAAGTGCCATCAAGTCAGCTCCCAACGCAGTTATACTACATTCACCAAAACAAACTATCACCCTATGTACACCCCAACAAAATACTGTCCTTATACCTGAGCCCATCATGCAACCACGATGTCAATCCAACCAGGCGTGGGCCTTCTTTTTCGCGGCCCCCCTCCATTTCACCCAGCGTAATGCCCAGTCCCAGGTCTCTACTGGTAACAAGTCCAAAGTACATGACATGAGGTCTGGCCATCCTTGCCTCTACGGAGAATTTTGGATGCATTATCTTCCAAGACAGATCTGCTTGTTCTTTTGGTAGTCCATGGTACTTTTTTACAAATAAATCATTTTATCGGGGGCTCTTACATATGTAATAACAATCCATACATCCATTATATCAAGTGGACATGTGCAAATGTTGCCATCAACAATTTCAAAATATTATCTTTCATCTTGTGCCCTTTGATATCCGCTCCTCTTTATTCCCTCCCTCCCACACCCTGCCACCCTTGCAAACCTTAATACATTATGTATTATCATTATTTCCACACATCTATCCTACACCACCCATCTATCCCTTCACCTATAATCCTGGTAATTCATTCGCCTCAAGGGGCAGTTATTCTACCATGGTACTTTCAATATTCTTCGCCAACACCATACTTCAAGTGTATAGAGTTTTCTATGGACTCCCTTACTCCTTGTCCAATTTTCACATACACAGCAGACAATGGAAAAGATTAAGGCTGGGGTCAAGTGCACCTTAGTCCTCAAAGAAGCATCCTTGCTTTTCAACACTCTAAAGAGGTCTGTGCGGCAGATTTACCCAATGCAATGAATGCATTGTTAGATCTCAAGATAGCTGATTCCATTAGCATTGATTATGGATCCAAGCAACATGAAACTAGCTACTACTATTAAAATAATGTATATTACATACATTCTAAATAACGTAAAACATTTCTCAAACGTGATCTGTGATTGCTTATCTGCCATGAAATGCACTTCCATTGAAAGTTACCTATTAAAACATCCAAGACATCCTAAATCAGAAATACAATACATTTCTGAGCACTCTCCTACGGATCCTGAAATAAGGTCATTTGACTAGATGACTTTTCTTTAAACAAGATGTAGAAAGTCAAAGGTAAGGGAACACAAAATCTCGTATAATATTTTAATAGTTATGTCTCTAGCATTGGAGTTTTATAGGCTTTTTTGCTGAATATATTATCAACTAAATAAAATATTTTATAGACTATATGTTTTATTAGCTGTGGTCAAATAAAGAAATGTACCCTATTCTCTGGCACAGAGAGTCAGCAATCACCTAAAGTATCATTTAAAACCAATAAGCAAAACACAAATCCACTGCCAATGAGTCAAGTTCAACTCTGAGAAACCCTATTACTGACAATGCCGAGAAACCCTGTTACTGAGAAACCCCATTACTAACTCATAATGACCCTGTAGGACAGAGTAGAATTGCCCCCTTGGGTTCCTAAGACTTTAAATCTTTATGGGAAGAGACAGCCACATCTTTCTGGTGTGGAAGAACTGGTGGGTTTGAACTACTGACCCTATGGTTAGCAACTCAATGTGCAGCGCACATCCTTCATAATCCCTGCCTCTCTTGCAATGTGCAAAACAAAATTAAAGTGATAAACAGCAACTGGAGTCATAGAATTTGACATTGCTTCTTTGAGAATTTGCCCCAAGGCCTCTGAGGATTCTTTTGTGAGACTCAGGATGAGCCATTAGCAACTCAGTAGAATTCCCACTTTCCATGCTGGAGAAAACCCCACTGCCAACACGCCAATTCCAATTCGTGATGACCCTCACAGGACAGAGGAGAAATGCCTGTGTCCGAGCTTCCAAGGCTGTAAACACCTGCAGGAGCAGACTGCCACCTCTTCTCCCACAGAGGAGCTGTAGGTTCGAGCCAATGACTGTACAGCTAACCGGCCAGCATTGACGTAAGCACACCACCGCCAGGGCTCCTTCCCTCCCGGGCAACCAGAACCTATTTGCATTAGGCGACTATGTGCGGCTGTGGTGGTGCTGTTACGGCTCGGGGTGTGTTAACTATAGGCAGGCTCTGAGGGAGGAAGATGAGGCTCTCTGCTACCACAAAGACTGCGTCTCAGACAGGTTGCAATGATCCGCACATAACCACCACCCCCTCCGGAGGAAGAACAACAGAAACCATGGGGGAAGGGAGACAGCGGGCAGGATACAATATGAACATAGTAATACAGGTAATTTATAATTTATCAAGGCATCATGGGGGGAAGGGGGGCCTGATACCTAGGGTTCAATAGAAAGTATAGAAAGTAAATGTCTAGAAAAGAATGATGGCAATATATATACAAATATGCGTGATACAGTTGATGCATGGATTTTTACAAGAGTTGAAAGAGCCCCCAATAAAATGATCTTTTAATTAAAAAAAAAAGATGCAGCCTCAGAAACCCTATGCAGAACCACCTTCTACTCATTGGCTGTGGATTGGGTTGGGGTTTGGTTTGACGCTAAGCAGGTTTCAGCGGTGCTTCCAGACTACAGTTAGTCTCGGAAGTAAGACCTGATGACCAACTTCAGTAGGTCAAGGAAAACCCTACAGATCAAACGGTCACTCCTACAGGACCAGGCACCCTCCTGCCACTGTACAAGGTGGGGGTGGGGGGTCACCAGTGCCAAGGGTGACTTGACAGGAGCTGACTCTTTACTATATGATTTACAGTTGACCTGCTAGCAATGGATGAGGCAGTTAGACTAAAGTCAATTAGCCCAAATCATCTTTTCCTAAATGACCTAGGAGGTATAGACACATCTTCTGATAGTCCGTGGTACCTTCAATAGTCTCACAACACCATAATTCAAATGTGGCCTTCTTTATTCATTGTTTAACTTTCACGTGTATATGAGGTCACTGACAATCATCTTAGTCCTCAGAGTGACATGCCTGCTCTTCCAAACTCTAAGGAGGTCTTGTGCATTTCATTTCTTGACTGTTGCTGCCATGAGCATTGACCATGAATTCAAGCAATATAAACTCCTTGACAACTTCAATCGTTCCTCCATTGATTGTGATGCTGTCTATCGCTTCCATGGTGAGGGTTTTTGTTTTCCCTAAATGGAGTTGCAATCCATACTGAAGGCTTCGATCTGATTTTCATTAACGGATGCAGACGCTCTTCGCTTTCAGCAAACAAGGCTGTCATCTGCATACTACAGATTGTTAAGCTTTCACCCAATGATGATGATAAATTCTTCATATAGATCAGCTTCTCAGATTATGTGCTCAGCATTCAACATGAATAAATTTGGTAAAAGGACACAACCTGTCACACACCTTTCCTGATTTAAGCCAGACAGGAATTCCTTGTTCTGTTCAAACAACTGCTTCTTGGTCTATGTACAAGTTCCACATGAGCACATTCTTCTCAATGTAACCTGTAACTTATCATAATCCACACAGTAGAATACTTCTTTTGCATAGCCAATGAAACACAGTAAACATCTACAGTTCTGTGCTTGGAGCCAAGTTATGTCTTACGTCAGCAATGTCATCCCTCATTGCATGTCCTCTTCTGAATCTAGCTCGAATTTCTAGCAACTCCCTGTCAAGGTACTGCTGCAACTGTTGCTCAATTATCTTCAGCAAAATTTTACTTGCATGTGATACCAACGATGTGAAGTTTTTCACATTTTTACATCACCTTTGTGTGGAATAGACACAAATATGGATCTCTTCCATTAGGCTTGTTGAAACATTTCAACTGCCAGTCTGTCCAGGCATTTTAACATCATCTTATTCACTCCTCAGTGATTTCTGCAAGGAACTCTGGTAGTGTCGTGGGCCATCCACTGAGCTGCTAATTCAAAACTACTAACTGCTCCTGAAGATGTAAAGTCCTGGAAACCCACAGGGGCAGTTCTCTGCTGTCCTATAGGATCGCTATGAGCTGGAACTGACCCAACGGAAATGGGTTTTGAGATTCAATTATTTCTCTTGCAGAACCAGTTTGTAAATAAAGAAACCAAGGAGCAAGTGCACAAAGAAGTGAAATTCCTTTATGTCTTCTAAGTATCTATACAATTCAATACAACGACAATTTTCGAGATTTCCCTAAGAACCATTTCTGTAAAATAATAAATACAAAGACAGCAAGAGGACACTTCCATGCTGTCCCGAGGGAAACAACGCAAAAGCCATGAAAACAAGTGAGGCCTAAAGAAAGTCCCATACATACGCTAGTATAAGTTGACCTGAATTCAGCCAAGGCATCTAATTTTACCACAATAACTGCATTAAATGTGTGCTGGAAAACTCGGCTCATACACGAGTCTATATGGTACTAAGTCTCAGATCCTTCTGTGGCCTGTTCCCTTCTCCATGTCTGTCTGTAGCAAGAGTAGGTTCACTTCTGAGAGCCAGTCCAGCTTCAAGGCCATGTGTATGCAGTGACAGTGCTAGATGATCCCAGTTATTAAGGGCTTAATAACTGGGAGGGTTGCACAATTTAAAATTTCCCTATATGTTTTTCTCAAGAACCCCTAAAATAAAATGTGTGAGAAAAGCATATATGGCATATTGCTGATGTCTGGCAAACATACTGTATATGCATATGAATGATAAACATCGGAAATTGCACAGACACCACACAAAAGGATAACAAAAGTTGAATTGTACTGAGAAAGGACACTGGTTATGCTAGGGAAGGAAGGCGGGGAAGGACTGAATAAAACCATTTTAAACAAAGAATCCATTGACTTGAGTGACTGATCTTCAAATCTACCACAAAAGTTAATGGCCCAAGTGTGCCCGCCCCAGGGCCACCTCAAAAACCACCCTACACACACACACACACACACACACACACACACACACAAATGTCATTTCTAAACCATCCTTTCCCACTGTGTCCCGCTTTTGTTGAAAACCCTTTAGTTCTTGACAGGATGAAGCACACATTCCCCACTTAGCTTTTATGACCTTCCCTAATCTGAAACTGACCTTTCAGTTCATCCCACTCTACCCTCTGAAATGAAGTTCCCTTCCTGCCTGACTCCAGTCTCCTCGATCTGGTTTCTCCTCGGCTTTTTCCTGCCTGACAAAATTGTAGACCCTCCTTAAAACACCCCTGACTTCCAGCTACCCCAGGACATACGACAGACTCTGATTCTGGCTGAAATGAGAAGACTTGCCTGTCACGGGATTTTTAACCATTTAACCTTTGTGTCAGTGTATCCTTTGCTGCTTCAACAACCGAGCATCATGCAGGCATTCCAATAATGTTCCCCCAATTGGCATGACTGTAACTAAAGAATCGTAAACTCAAAGGCAATGAACTCCATCTTAGGACTTCTTTCTATCCTAATCTCAATATTTAACAATTAAATGTACACATAGATTGCTAAATAACTCAAATCAGTAATAAGCCTTCAAAGTCCCAAGGAACCTCCAACCTCTTTACATATTTATGTCCTATTCAAAGAAACTCAAAAAAAAATCAAACTCACTGCCATCAAGTTACTGCCGACTCCTAACAACCCCGCTGGACAGGGGAGAACTGCCGCTCTACGTTTCCAAGATTCTAAGTTGGAAAAGTTCGAGTAGGATGCCCAGTCTTTCTCCCACAGACTGCCTGGGGTTTAGAACTGCTGACCTTGTGGATTGAGGCCAAACACCTAACCACTGTGCCACCAGGGCTCCTTTTCAGAGCAGCAGTGCAGCAAATTTGCATAAACCAAACATTTATTTAGTAATATGCAGGAGGCTCCTTAAAAGACAGTTAAAAACAGAAACCATTTAGCACACAAAATCCTAAAAATGCATTACTACACCATTTTTGCAAAATGATCGTGTGAAACATCTGGAGATGTTTTACAATCTGACCAGAGTTGATTATTATTCTTTCCATTGATGGTGGATCTCCCACCTACTGCCTTTCCCCAACTCTCTTGATTCTTTGATGTTACAAGTAGGCACAACTGGTTAGGTGAACATTTGACCTGATTTGTCATCTCAAATAACCTTACCCGGCCATTTCCCAATGCTGCAGAACCTTCCTAAAGTCTCTTCAGAGGTAGGCCAGAAGAAACTGAACACAAAAGAATGACATGAACTGCTCAACTGTCATGTAGCCAGTCCCTAACAGTTAAGAAGTAAACCCATGTCTCTTAACTTAGAGCTCTAAGCCTTTAATCGGGAATTCTATGTACACTTTATGGGGCAAGTTGAGCAAAAGCAGAGTCTTGCAAAGTACTCAAAAAGCATCAGCATAAAATTTGTACTTTCCTCTTCTTTTGGAAAAGATTTTACACTAATTAAGGAGAAGGGGAAGATACTTTCCAGTCACTCTCTGAAGCATGATTACAAATTATGTTGCTTCTGATAAAGTTCGAGAATCAAAAGATGTAAGATACCAATTCACAAATTCAAGAAAGTCTGCATTCCTGGGAGGGAGGCTGACAGCTGTCCCCCTCGCAAGCATCCTGTTGGCAGAACTAAAAGGCAGTCATATTAATAGCTTCTACCAGTGGCCAAACTGGCTTTGCCATCTGCTTCTCTCCACACCAAAGCTTCTCTGCACATCCCCCTAGCTCCAGAGGGAGCGGCTTCAGCCAGTAAGAGGTTCACTTTTAGAGTGTGACAACCTAAGGAAAGAGAAGAGTCTTCTCCTTTGGCCTCACACCTCCTCCTTCTGTGCTCTTCTAAACCTTGTGACTCTAAACCTGTCTTCCTGTACAGAAAGCCGCTCCCTTCTGCCCACCCAATACACATACCAAGGAACTAAAGAGCCATCAAGCAAATAAGCCTATTAGTCACATGTCCCAAACAAAGTGATTCCCAATCTGAATTTTGCAACACCAAAGAGGTCAGAGACAAAGGAATTTTGGCGATCATCCAGAGAAGTTGAGGGACTTGCTCCCAAAATTACAGGGATGGCTCACAGAATTCTCCACGTTGTTTTACTTTAACTCATTCACTACCTGCATATTTATTTATGGCAGACGCAGTGCTGGGTACCCAGGACTTAATGTTTTACTTTTCCTTCACTAAAATTTGGGAAGAGGGAGGTGGGTGACATGGAGTATTTTTCCTGGAGGTGGTGTCAAGCAATGATGTAAGGCACAAATTCCAAAGGTAAGAATCACTGACTTAAAGTATCTAGCAATACAGACGCTCCTCTAGGCTGGATGCTACCGGTCTGCTCTAAAAGTCCAGGTCTTCTGAAGTTTGGGGAGGAGTCGTGGGGTGGTCAAGCCGCTCTGTTCCCCATTGCAGCTCACTCCTCCACATCTTTCCCAACAGCATCACCTACTCAGTGTTTCCGCATACATGTCCGCCAACCTCCCTCCTGGAAGACTCTTCTCAGCTCCACTAACTGGCCTTATCTCTATTTCTCCCGCAGCCCCTGGAATTTCTCAAAAGCAGACCAACAGAGGAGGCGGAGGGCAGGACCAGGGTAGAATTCCCTATTTGCAGTCAATGCCTGTTCTGGCCAGAGGGCGGGCTATCCGCTCACCCTTGCAAGCCCCAATCTTTGAACTCTTTTCGTCGCGGGAGTAGGCAAAGAATGTGCGGAGGGCAGCACAACACAGGTGGACTTTCTGGTTTGGCACAGTTGAATGATTGACCTGGGAGACGAGACTGATGGCGAAGAAAAAAAACGAGGCAGACAGGACGCAGCTTAAAGGGCTCCGGAAAGAATTCAACACCACACCGCACACGTTTGCAAAGAAGCCCCAGAAGAGGCTTTGGAGAAATCACGAGACAACATTTGAAAACTGAAGCGCGTTTGGTCAAGGACGTAGGATGCAATCAAACCTAAGTGCTGTCGGTGAGCGCTCGGGATCAGGTCGGCGGGGAATGCAGAAATCGAGGGGAGCTCCAGTGGGGCCGAACCGGGGCTCCCCGGCGGCGGCACCCGGGGCAGGGATCCTCGTCCCAGGCCGCACAAGGGCAGAAGCAGGGAAAGGGGGTTGCCAGCGGACGCCTGGCGGAGGGAGGATGAATCCCCCGCTCCCCCGCCTGCGGGCCCTGGGACGCGGGTACCGTCGGTCCCTCAGAGAGGCGGCTCCGGGCCTCGCCACGCAGCAGCCCGCCCGCCCCTCGGGCCACGGCTTACTTTTGGTGGCAGCGATGAGGTTCTTGCCGTCCTTGATGAGCTCTTTGATGAACTTGTTGGTCCTCTCGAGCTCCGCTTCGTGGGCGCGGATCCTCTCGCGGAACCAGGGGCTGTCGAGGTAGCAGTCGCTGAACTCCAGGGGCTGCAGCCCCATGGCTGCAGGGCTCCGCGCGCGGCAAACGCAGCCCACACACCTCCGGCCGCCCGAGCGGCGCGCCGCGCTACCGCGCCAGCCGGGCTCCGCGGCCAGGTGCGGGGCCGAGCGGGCTGGGAGTCCACGGGAACCTAGGAGCCTCGGGCGCGCGGCGAACGAGGCGCAGACATGTCCTGAGGAGCACCGCCGCGGCAGCTCGCGAGCGAACCAGCCAGCACCTCGGCGCCGCGCTCCCGACAGCCCTGGCCGAGCCTCCAGCGCCAGCAGCCCCGCCCCGCCCCGCCCCGCCGCCCGGCCCCCGCGCCCAGACCCTGCACGGGGCTCCCCCCCGCCCCGCCTCGCCCCGCCCCGCCCCTCCGCGCGCGCCAGCCACGCCCCTCCGCCCGGCCCCCGCGTCCAGACCCTGCCTGGGGCTCCGCCCCGCCTCGCCTCGCCCCGCCCCGCCCCTCCGCGCGCGCCAGCCACGCCCCTCCGCCCGGCCCCCGCGTCCAGACCCTGCCTGGGGCTCCGCCCCGCCCCTCCGCGCGCGCCAGCCCCGCCCCGCCCCGCCGCCCGGCCCCCGCGCCCAGACCCTGCCCGGGGCTCCGCCCCGCCCGCCTTGCCCCGCCCCTCCGCGCGCGCCAGCCCCGCCCCGCCGCCCGGCCCCCGCGCCCAGACCCTGCCTGGGGCTCCGCCCCGCCCCTCCGCGCGCGCCAGCCCCGCCCCGCCCCGCCGCCCGGCCCCCGCGCCCAGACCCTGCCCGGGGCTCCGCCCCGCCCCGCCTCGCCCCGCCCCTCCTCGCGCGCCAGCCCCGGCCCCCGAGTCCAGACCCTGCCCGGGGCTCCGCCCCGCCTCGCCCCGCCCCGCCCCTCGCGCCCCCGGGCCGGTCTCGCGCTCCACCTCCTGGCCCTTCTTTTCCCTCCGCCTGCCTTCTTCCTCCCCTCCCTTCCCTTCCCTTCCCTTCCTCCCACGTCTCTTTCTCCTCTTCCCCGCGCGCACTGGCCCCTCCCCTTCCTCCGGAGGCTCCCTCTGCGCGAGAATTAAGTCCTGGGGCGCTCCCCAACTTCGGGGGTGGGTGTGCCCGCCCTGCTGTATCCTTCTACTCCCCTTTCCGGGTGACTCACGGCCGGCTCTCGAAGCTGGGAGCTCGGCCGCGAAGAGGAAGGAGCATCTTCTTAGCTGTCTTTAATCCCTGCAGCCAGGCGACACAGCGCAGAAGCGACTGGTCTTGTGAGGCAAAATATTTGAATCATTTGCCCTAGGACGAACCCTAAACTGGGAACGGACTCGCCCGCGGAGCTTCGTTTTCCTTATTTACGCGCCTCACGGGAAATGAAAGACTTCTTAAATTGTATTGATTTTCAGATTGAAAGAGTACCCGGGGCGAGGGGCCCAGCAGATCCTGTTGCAGGCTTCTGTGTATCCCTACAGAATGACTCTAGATTCCCGGGAAGGGCGAGATTCGCTAAACCAGAGAAAAGTTGTTTCTGTTGTGTTCAGCTGACAAACTCGCTAGGTTATGTAGAAGCTGTCGCTATTTTTCTGAAAATAATCACCGGGAAACAAATGCCAGATTACTTGTGGTTTTAACTGGGATATGGGAGGCAATCAAATTAAAATGTATGTCAGGCACTTTTCCTTGTGTTCTAAAACCACTCAAAGGTGTCCCAGAAAGTTAAGGCATTTTAACTTATCGACATGTATATACGTAAAAGCAATGACTAATAATTCAGTAGAGTGACTTTACATAATAGCAACTAACAATAAATATATTGAGCAGTTACTTGTGCCAGGCAAATACATTGAAGGAGCCCAGGCGGCATATGGTTACTGGGCTGTTTGTTCATTGCAGGTCAGCTAGTTCTAAATGGCCTTCTGCCCTGTGGTGGAGGGGGGTGTGAGGAGATCGGCAGGCGGGGGGGGGGGGGGGGGGGGGGGGGGAGGGGGGGGGGGGATAAAGACCAGACTGCCTACTCGGATAAAGAATTACAGTCTCGTAAACCCACAAGTGCAATTCTACTCTGTCCTAATAGGGTAGCTGTGAGTCGCAATCAACTTGATGGCAACAAGTTTAGTTTGGGACATACTATAAATTTTGCATGATTTTTATTTTTAAAACTAACTCACAACCTAAGTAATAGGTTTCATGATGGTATTATCACCAAGAAACTTCAAAGCGATCATTTAAAAGGTTCGGGCTTCAGGCCCTGAGCTGGGTAATTAGGAATCTGCACAACCTGCTGTAGGAGTGCTACAAGTTAAATAAGCCTCCTACTCAATAAACTCTTAAAAAACAAAACAAAAAACAGTTCCCCTCCCCATTCCTGCCTCGTGAGTGGCTAACCCTCAGATAAACATTGTTACTTTAGTGTCCATCCTCCAGAGCTTTCAACCAACCCTGTTTGGCAAATAACTTTTAGGCTGTGAAAGCTTTAGTTCCTCTGAAAATCAGCAGGAAGCTGGAGCTACGCAGAATAAAGTACAAGAAGCAAATAAAGGGGGGAAAAGACTCTCAGAAGGGGGGTGTAAACAAACATCAAGAGCCTTCAAAAAGCCAAACACTGACCTGCACTTAACCCTCTGGGTCAAACCCCAAACCTTCCTTGAGAAGACTGGCAGCCAGCAGTTCCTCAAAAGGTTGGCAGTTCTATGATTCGGTATACACTCAAGAAAATAGAAATATACCTCCTCGTAAGGACTTGTCACCCCCGAAGGACTGATAACTAAAATCTACAATATTCTGCTTGCTTACAATAAGAAAAAAAAACTAATTGCCCACTGAGGAGGTGGGCAAAGGATCTGAACAGAAGTTTCACAAGGGCAGAGATCCGAATGACCAATAAACATATGAGAAAATGTTCCTGATTATTAGCCAAATGCAAATTAAAATGACTATTAGATACCACCTAAAACTGACAAAGATAATCGAATTTAAAGAATCAGAACAAGTCACAATTGTTGGAGGGGTTGCAGTGAGACAGGAACTCTCATCCACTGCTGGTGGACCTGTAGGTATGTACAGCCACTATGGAAATAGATCTGGCGATATCTAAAACAGATGGAACTCGAGCTACCTTACGACCCAGCAATCCCCCTACTGGGCAAGAAACAAACCACGGCCAGACATCTGTGCTCCAATGTTCATCGTGGCACAGTTCACAATTGCAAGGAGTTAGAAAAAACAAAAATTTCCATCAATGGACCAATTGACAAAAAACTTCAGTACATACGTACAATGGAGTACTATGCATCCCTGAAAAGCAGTTCTGAACACATGAAGCACATCATTGCATGGGAAGAATTGGAGGAAATTAGGCTAAGCGAAGTAAGTCAAGCACAAAGGAACAAGTACAACATGAGTCTGCTGAGGTAAGCTTAAAAATGCAAAAGGCACAATAGGGGAAAACCTATACATTCCTGGGGAGAGGTCCAGGTAGTATGGCAGGGGCCAGACACAATCCACAGATACATATGGCAACCAACTAAAATGGAGGGGGAAAGAAAAAAATAGTGGGGAAACAGGGCACTGACCCACCAAGGATATTGTTTATATCTCCACAGGAGAGGGAGAGGGGGACCAGACTTCAACCCGGTGCACCAAGACATGAATGTAACATATTGGCATAAAGCACGGAACCAACCACCGCCAAAGAATGTACCTCAGAGCTACAGCTTGGGGAGAGGGGCACATCTGATCAGAGCACACAGGAGCAAACGAAGAGGGAAAGAGAGCGGAACACATCCTGGCCCACCAAGCCCCACAGAGAGGGCATGAGACACAGACACAACATCCCTCACTGGCTCATAGCTTTCCAGGGGACAACACTGGAGACACAGTGTAGCAATTGTGCCCTATCTGACCCCATCACCCTGGGGAAAACACTAAGGTCTTATATCAGGGCAGCAAGGGGAGCAAAGCAATGAAGTCCTCAGGGAATACCTAAAATAGACCTTGGGCCCAGGGCGTAGCACCCCATCAGACTGGACCAGAAAACACTCCTAATGGTCAACATACAGACCTGGAACTATTTGTAGACCTTTTTTTTTTTTTTTTTTTTTTGCTGTTGTTTTGGTTTTTTATCTTCTTTTGTTGTTTTGTTTTTGTGCTTATTATTGTCTCTGCATGTCTATCTAGATAAGATAAGCAGGAAAACAATCCTGAGGAGAAAACAATGGGATCTATGGTTCCGGGTGGACACTGCAGGTAGGGGGGCGCTGTTAACAATCCCAAGGACAAGGGAACAACAAGTGATCTAAAGTTAATGGCGAGGAGGGTATAGGATGCCTGGTGGGGCTTAATCATGGGCAATGTAGCCAAGAGGAATTACTGAAACCTGAATGAAGGCCAAACATGATAGTGGGAGAAGAGGAAAGGAAAAGGAAATAGAGGAAAGAACTAGGAGGTAAAGGGCATTTATAGAGGTCTAAATACAGGCATGTACATAAGTAAATATATTTATATATAATGATAGGGAAATAGATCTATGTACATATATTTATATATTAAGTATTAAGGCAGCAGGCAGACATTGGGCCTCTACTTAAGTACTCCCTCAACGCAAGAACACTTTGTTCTAATAAGGTGACATTCTGTGAAGCTCACCTTCCCGACACCACTGAAGACAAAATGGGTGCATAAGCAAAGGTGGTGAAGAAAACTGACAGTGACCAGCTATCAAAAGATATAGCATCTGGGGTCTTAAAGGCTTGAAGATAAAAAGCCAACATGGAAGAAGGATACCAGCCTGTGTGATCATTAGGTGTCAATGGGATCAGGGATCAGGCATGAAAGACCCAGAACAAAACAATCATATTGATGTGAATGAGGTGGGGCGAGGAGTGGAGACCCAAAGGGCATCTGTAGACAACTGGCCATGCCCTTACAGAAGGAACACAAGGAAGAGACAAACCAATCAGGGTGCAGTATAGCACTGTTGAAACATACAACTTTCCTCTCTAGTTCTGTAATGCTTCCTCCCCCCACCCCACCCCTACTATCCTGACCTCAATTCTACCTTACAAATCCATCTAGACCAGAGCATGTACATGGGTACAGGTGAGAGCTGGAAACACAGGGAATCCAGGACAAATAAACCCCTCAGGACCAACAACAAGAGTAGGGATACCAGGAGAGGAAGGGGAAGGTGGGGGGAGAAAGGGGTAACCTATCACAATGATGTACCTATAGCCCCCTCCCAGGGGGATTGAAGAAAGAAAAGTGGGTGTAGGCCAAGGGACACAGTGGTCAGTGTAAGACATGAAAAAAATTAATAAATTATCAAGGGCTCATGGAGGTGGATGAGGGGGAAAGGAAGAAAGAAAATGTTGTCACTTTCACACACACAGACCTGTCAGTGTTAAAGTGCAGATGGGTGGGAAACTTAATTTACTTCTGAAGAGGTCTACTGAAATCACCACGAGAAGACAGGATTAAGCAATTGCGTTTTAGTATGTTGCACATGTGCAGTGTCTGCCAGAGATGAAGAGTCAACGTGGGACGCAGAGCATAACAGCGTGAAAAGAGAGCTCGCGACACAAAGGAAGGAGACATTTAGGAGTAGAGTGAAGCTGAGTTTTAAGTCCAGCTTCATCGATGAGCCATTGTCTACTTTTGGCAAAGGCTGATTTTCTCTAAAGCTCTCGTTTCTCTTCTGTGACACGGGGATGATGACATGTAGCTGAGAGTAGTGGAGAAGATTTGATAAAACTGTGCGTGCACCCTACAATAATGGTGAAGATGAGGAGGAGGAGAGCTGGGAGGATGGACTGAACAGAAAAAAAAGCAAATAGAGCAGAGGTGGAGATGAAGATTACATTTGATCAGGGTAGGGAAGATTGGGGCCAGTGATAGGAGGATAAGTTAAACAATATTGCTATGAGATTATAAAAATCTTTATTAAACTGAAAATATCAAAATGTGAAACAATTAATTTCTTAACATATGCCCCAAACTAGGTTTATCCCCTCCTGAAGGTGGTGTTTCTGTCTCTCTAACCTTTTCATTTAAAAAGAAAAGATCAAGGTGAATGGCAGAAGAGACCCTGAAACTTGCTATTCTTTGTAGAGTAGCTAAGGGAAATGGAAGAACTGATGAAGTGATAAAGCTAGGCAGAAAATTTCCGCAGCTTGAGATGACAAAGTAAAACATAATGAAATATGCACAACACGAGAATTGGAAAATCAAAAAGGATGAATGCACTCAGCATATCTCAGACTGAGAGAACTCAAGAAAAAAAAATTCAAACTGCAAGTTACCATATTAAAAGGTTTTTTAGGTTTTTTAAACTTTTTTTCATATTAAAAGGTTTTATAGGCAAAATGTTGAATGATACAGGACGCATCAAAAGAAGATGAACGGAATACAGAGAGTCACTGTACGAAAAAAGAATGAATCAGCAGTCCACCATTTCAGGAGGTACCATGTGAGCACAGATCAGTGGTACTGAAGGAAGAAGTTCAAGCTGTACTAAAAGCATTAGTCAGAAATAAGGTTCCAGGATTGGTGGAATAACCACTGAAACCAGTAAGCTGAAGAAGCACTGGAAGCATTTACTCATCTATGCCAGGACATTTGAAAGGCAACTACTTGGCCAACTGACTGAAAGAGATCCATATGTGTACCCATTCCAGAGAGAAGTGACCCAACAGAAAGCTCCAATTATAGAATAGTATCATTAATATCATTTGCAAGTAAAATTTTGCTGAAGATCATCCAACAACAGTTGCAGCCGTAGATTGACAGGGAGCTGTCAGATGGGCTGAACGCAGAGCATACCAGAAAGATGTTTACTTGTGTTTTATTGACTTTTCCAAAGTATTCATAAACTACGGACAGTCTTAAGAATGGGAATTCCAAAACACCTAATTGTGCTCATGCAGAACCTATATATTGATCAAGAGGCAGTTGTGAGACCTGAACAAGAGCATACTGCTCGCTTTTAAATCAGCAAAGGCATGCATCTGGGTTTTATCTTCTCATCATACTTACTCAATCTGTATGCTGAGCAAATCATCAGATAAACTGAATTATTTGAAGAAGAATGCAACATCAGGAATGATGGAGGCTTAGTAACAACCTGCAATATGCAGATGCTGCAACATTCCTTGTTGAAAGTGAGGAAGACTTAAAGCATTTGCTGATGAAGATCAAGGATTGGAGCCTTCAAAACAGATTGCAACTCCATACAAAGAAGACCAAAATCCTCTTAACTGGACCAATGAAAAATGGAGAAAAAGATGGGAGTTTTTGAGGATTTCATCTTCCTTGCATCCATAATCAATACAGCAGTCAAGAGAGCTATTGACACATTGCATTGGATAAATCTGCTGCACAAGACCCCTTGACAAGCAGGGAAGTGACTTTGAGGATTAAGATGCAGCTGACCCAAGCCATGGTATTTGCAATCACCTCATGCACATGCGAAAGTTGGACACGGAAAAAAGAAGATTAAAGAAAAGTCAGCGCTTTGAATTGTGGTACAGGAGAGGAATATTGAAAGTCCCATGGAATGCCAAAGAACAAAGAAATCTGGCTTGGGAAAAGTACAAGCAGAATGCTCCTTTGAGGCAAGGATGGCGAGACTTCATCTAACATATTTTGGACATGTTTTCAGGAGTGATCAATCTCTTAGAAGGACATCATGCTTGGTAAAGAAAAGGGGCAGCGAAAATGAAGAAGGCCCTCAGCAAGATGGATTGACCAGTGGCTGCAACAACGGGCTCAAACATAAGAACAACCGTGAGGATGGCACAAGACCAGGCAGTGTTGCGTTCTGTTGTGCGTAGGACCACCAGCTCAATGGCACCTAACAACCCTCCATGCACAATTCTGTGTTCTGTGGTTTATATCATGTCAAAATGACAGTTTTGAAATCTTCAAGGGACTCAGGTTGTGTTCTTTGCCAATGTTCTTTGAGTTTGGAGAACCAAACAAAGTTAGTAGGAACTGTTAGGTGGCTGGGTAAGGTTTCTCCATGAAATTCTCCTGGGACAGCCCTTGTTAGTCCCCAAGAATGAGCAGATACATTTAGTGGTGAACAACAATTCCTTGGCCCAACTTTCCCAGCCTTTGCTTCACCAATGTGGTTTTTCACTGCCTTAAAACTTCTTCATAATAAACATCCATGATTGTGCTGTGTCATTGGAGAAAATCTATCAAGAGGGCTCCTCTGGACCCTCAGAAACCTGTCTTCATAACTTTCTGTGCTGACCTCTCCCTGCCTTGGATTTCACTGGCCCAGCAGATGCCCTCAGAAGCTACTGATATCATTGGCCCATGCTCTGTGGATCATATTGGTAACTCTAAGATTCATTCCCAATGACAATTCATTCCATAAAATCATCTTCATTGGCTTCGTCCTTACCTAAAAGACTGGAAACACCAGGTCTTTGCGATAGCTGATCTTCACACAAAGCTTGTTCAGGCCAAGATGTTCCCTTAAGATTAGAAATGCTCAACCACAGGAGATCACAACTTCCCTCTCTTGCTTCACTTTGAGTCCTTCTCCACCTGCCTCCAAAGCTTTAACAGGTTGAAAACTTTATTTGTATGTAGCGTCGCTTTCCCGTAAACTTGTTGCCATGCTTCAGTGATTTAGGAAGGTCTCCACTTGAGTTAGGTGAAAATTTACTTTAAAACAAACAAACAAACTTTCTATCTTTGAGGGTTTTAAAAAATTATTTTATTAATTGGAAGTTAATACATACAGCATGTCATTCCATAGATCAATCATGTCAAGCAGAATTGTACAAATGCTACCACAATCAATTTCCAAACACCCTTTTTCTGGACTCCTTAATATCATCTCCCTTTTAGCCCACCATCATCCCTGTAACACACATGCACGCACACAAACACACATGCGCACACACCAACCCTGAGACCTGTATTCTACTTGCTATCCGCATAGGTTAATCAATCCCAGGTTTCATATACTAAAAGCTGATTCTTCTGTATCTTTGTTTTGTTTTGTTTTTGTTTGTTCATATTATGGTGTATCTCAGAGCTGTTAAGTCATACTTGGGCATCACCCTCTTGAAGTTGTGTTACATGTTCTTCTGTGTTTGGCCATATAAAATTTACTTTTATATTAAGCTTAGCCTCAAAACCATTTTCCCCCTATGGAACAGGAAGCATCCTTTTTATTGAAGGCCCCCTAGTGAGACTAAGACAAGTACATCATAAGAGATTATATCTGAAATCATACACTGATCACAGAGATGTATTTAAATGCACTTTAATGTTTTTTAAAAAACAAGCTTTATTGCCCAGCAATTCATAAGTATCCAAAAATAATCTTCTACATAAATGTGAAATGAGGTTATCAATGTCAAATAAAATCTTAATTTTCTTCACATGCATCCGTTCATATCTTCATGACCAATTCTTCATTTTTCTTGCTCAAAATCTTGTATGCCACACTTGAAGCGATGAAGACTTCTTAAATGCCATGGTAAAAAACTTGAACACTTTTCCACCAGCACACTCAGAATTTTTTTAATTCCTCTTGCAATTGTCATTGGTTTCCTACTGGTTTTTCCATAGCCTTTCTTTAGGAAAAATTCTTGGAAAATATCTATCATGATGGCTTTTATATATCTTCACTGCTCAGGCTTGGTTGCATATTGAAGATTCTGGCCATGGGGCCCATGTCAGCCACAGCTGACCCTCAGCTGCACTGCTCTTTTGACACTGCATTCCTTCCTTTGTTGAGAATAAACGTGTGCATATGTGAACCAGAACCACAGGAGCAAGACTTGTTTACTTACTCTCTTTGGCCCTGAAAGGGGTGCAAAACAGAATTCAAGGAAAGTAGTCACAGTAGTGGTCTCAGCTGCTACTAAATGTGCATGCCTCGTCTTCAGTAATTAATTCATGCTTCCCTTGGGTTTCTGTGTGTGTTAGGTGCCCCGGATGGTGCAGTGGAAAATGTGGCGATTTCAACCCGCCCAGAGACACTTCAGAAGGCAGGCCTGAGGATTTGCTCCCTAAACATCACTGCCTTTAAAACACTATTGGTCAAGTAGAAAGCAAATGTTTCCAGAACTATGAGGGCAACAAATGTACATGGATGGATGGATGGATGGATGGATGGATGGATGGATGGATGGATGGATGGATGGATGGATGGATGGATGGATGGTGATAAAAGTTGTAGGAGCCCCCAATAAAATGATTTTTAAAATAAATAAAACAGAACACTATTGGTAAGGTCTACTCTGAAACTCACAGGGACACCATGAGTCGGAATCAACTCAACTGCAACTAACAACAACATGTGTTAGACACCATGGTGGGTACTCGTGACTTACTAGTACACAAAACAAACAGTAGGAACTGGGCTTTTGGTCTCGGGAGGTGGGTTGGTATCACACACCAAACTCACTCCCATCAAGTCTCCTTTGACTCCTAGCAACCCTGCAGGACAGAATAGCACTGCTCCTACCGGTTTCTGAGGCGGAATCTTTCCAGGAGGAGAGTCTCCTCTTTCTCCCTGTGGGTTTCCCGGCTGGCGGTTTTGAATAGCTGTCCTTGTGGTTAGCAGCCCTGCACAAAACCACTATGCCACCAGGGCTCCTTGGTGGACATCATGACCAAACCCTCACAAAACACATCACAACTATGTATCCAGTTTAAATTTAAAATGTTATATGAGGGGACTTTTAAAAGTTTGTAGGGGAATGCCATTTCATTCCCTTCTCACACCCTCATGCACAGTAAAAGGGTACAGTGAAAAATTGTAAAAACAATAGCTGGAAATAGATTAGGACAGAGTCGAAGGAAGGCCCCTGGGAGGGAGTATCATTTAAAAAGTGACCAGAGGATAAGTAGGAGTTAACCATTAAAGAGGTGGCAGGTACAGAGTAATCCAGGCAGGAAACCAGCGTAGGAAGTCAAGTCCCTGGGATGGGAAAGAGCCTGGTACCTTCAAGAGACTAAAAGAGCAGGTCAGCTTGCTAACGCCCACTGAGTGAGAAAAATGGGCTCAAGATGGCCCAGTGGGTAGGAGGTAGACAGGGGCCAGATTATGCTGAGCCCCAGAGGTTATATTCAGGATTTAGGATTGCATCCTTTGTAGAGTTTTAAGCATGGTAGTGACATGATTTGGTTTGTATTCTGTCTCTTGAGGCTGAGTGATGTGGGTGAATTCAGATGGAAGACTGCAAGATGATAAATAGGATCTAAAGCTATTTTAAAAGGATTTTTTGGGGGGGTACTTGACCATGTTTTAGAGATTGGAAAGAAGGAAGAAGGTATTGAAGATGATCCCCAGGCTCCAGGCATTGTAATTAAAATCCACTGCTATGGAGTTGATTCTGACTCAGAGCGATCCAACAGGACAAAGTAAACCTGCTCTATAGAGTTTTTAAGACTAAAATTTTCTCCAGTGGTGTGGGTTCAAACCTCTAACCATGTGGGTAGCAGTTTAGTGCTTAGCCCACTACACAACCAGGACTTTCTGGTATAATTAGGTTGATGAGTATTCAAGTCACTGAAAGGGGAACACAGGAAAAGAGGCTAATGTAGTGGTTGTGTTGTACTGGGCTCTCTAGAAAAGCAAAACCAGCAACTCTTGTATGTGTATGTTTACAAAGAGAGATTTATATTCAGGAATGGCCCAGGCAGTTGTAAAAGTGGGTAAGTCCAATCCTGTTCAAGTACATGGGTCAAATGTAAACTGAAGGCTTCTCTTGACTTCTGTGACCGCAGGTGCTGATGAACAGGAAGTAGGAAACTAAAGCAGGAAGACCACAGACTGGTGGAGGCAGAGGTGAATGAATTCAAGGTCAGCCAAATGAACCCATGGTTGGCAGTCTACTGATGGCTCTCGGGATCAGCAGGTGATTAATAAAAAAAAGAGGTTGATAAACCAGATGCAGAATCCAGATGCAGAAGTAGAAATGTGCTAGCTTCTACACACTATCAGTCTGTATTAAGAATAGACACCCCCCACCCCCGCAAATGAAAATGCCATCAATTATATCAAGACTGTGACCAGATTAACTGCTTGGATACTTCACAGTATATCCCATCATGGAATTGATCACACTATGTTAGATCAATCATATCATGGGAGAATCTTAACTATCACAGTTGTTGTAAACACTAACGCCTGTCCATGTGTGGTGCAGTGAATTACTTGCCATGTCTCTTCTTATCATAGCATGGAAGAGCCCTGGTGGTGTAGTGGTTATGTCTTGGGCTGGTAACCACAGTGTCAGCAGTTCAAAACCACCAGATGCTCCGAGGGATAAAGATGAGGGTTTGGGTTCTAGTACACATCTATGTGTACTGTGCAGGTCTGTGGGCCCTGCAGGGTTGCTCCCACTCAGGATCAACCAATGGCAGTTTGTTTTCTATCAAGTGGGGATGGATGGCTGAGATAAGCCATCCATTCCCATTTCATCTTCATTACACAAGACACGCAAGTGTGTATGTCAGGTAGGCATCAGGTCCTAAAATGCCATTTTATTGTAGCTCAGTGGCTGGATTAAGAAGGATTGGAATTAACATGAACTGGTCAATTTTCAGTGTAGACAAAATGGTGACACCTCAGAGAATATGTTCCCTTATGTAGGTCCCATGGCTCCAATGTTGTCTTCCCCTGTTTGATCATAAAGTTGCTACTTAGTACATCACATGTGGTTCTGCTGAAGCTGTGGTTAGGTTTCAAGTTGTGAGTCAGTTAGTTAGGTTCAGACACATAGTAACAGAAAACCCGAAATAAAAATGATCTAAATTATCTGAGGTGAATTTCTCATATAAAATTTTAAAAACTAAAAATCCAAAAGCAAACACCCTACCATGAGCACTCAGTCCCCTGGGGCTTGTTCGATCTGTCTGTTCCCCCATCCGCATCTCCATGATCAGTATCACCATATGGTACCAGATGTCTTCTAGAGCTCCTGCCAGGAGCGAGAAAGAGAAGAGTAAAAGAGGCTTTTAAACTAGAAAGCTTCTCCCCCAACTGCAACTATGCATATTTCAGTTTGGCATCAAACCAATTTGGGAGCTGGCCAACTAAGGCCTGGAGGCCTGTCTTCTAACTTATCACCGAGACAAAAAAGAAGGTGATGCAGTAGCTCAGAGGCACCTTTGAGATGATGGTAGGCCGGTCCTCAGAATATGATGATGCTACACAAGTTTGCCAACTTAGCATCTATAAAAAACATAATGAAAAAGAGTGCCAGGCACAGCCACCCAGCCTCTCCCACTCCTCCAATGTCCTTTACATAATCCACTCCCCTCCTTTCTTTTTCCCCTCCCCCCTTTCTCTTACACTTCCGTGTACATAATCACTATTAGCAGTGGTGCAACTTAAAAAACTAATAATAACAGGGTGCTCATATCACTGTATATATGAGTTTGACAGTTTTTGTTATGATTGCTTTTGAGTGCCATAGAGTTGACTCCAACTCACAATGCTGACATGTGACAGAGTAGAACTGACTGTAAATTTTACAAAAGTAGGTTTGGTTCAAACAGCCAATCTTTCAGTTAGCAGCTAATTGCTTAACCCTTATGCCACCAGGGCTCCTTCTGATTTTCATTATATATATATATTACACAGATATATACACACATATATATTACATTTCTATTTTTAAAGATCTTTTGTTTTCTTCCAATACAGAGCAATACTGATAGTTTATGAATTAACACACTGATTACATACTTCGCTATTACAACTGCTGTGCCGAAAGCACTGGACTGAGTAAGTTCTACTCTGAGTCTGTCCTGAATTTTTACATCTTCTAGGATTTCGGTGAGTACACTAGGGAGGTGTGGGCAGTGCCTCTAGTACTTACTGAGCAGCCATCATGTGCCATGTAGTATCCTATTGTTGGTATTACAAGAGTGAATAAAACAATCATGAACGTACGGATGTGCTTGACACAATTGATGTATGTATATGTATGGATTGTGATAAGAGTTGTATGAGCCCCTAATAAAATGTAAAACCAAAAAACAATCATGAATCATGCCTTCATGGAGTCTGAGGGAAAGAATGTATCCAATAATTACAAATATAAAATTTACTTTTTTTGAGAGTGAGAGAGTGAGTGAATGATTGAGTGAGGAAGTGAGAGAGGGAGTGAGTGAGTGAGAGAGAGAGAGTGAGTCAAAATTTCCTGAAATTGTTAATGAGCTGCACTGGGTGCTGTATTTCGCAAGAAAATTGTGCCTAGTGGGCAATAACGATAAAGGAGTGAGAAATGAGCTGAGATCTGAAGGAGGAGGAGGAGGAGGAGCTCCTTGGGAGCGGTAGCATGAATGCGATGTGGAGTGGGGGGCTGGGGGGAGGCATCCCCAGAGGAATCATCCTGAGAGAATAAGTATAAGAAATTGAACTAGTCCAGGGAGATGGAGAACAGCAGGCTGAGATGAACTGGAGGTGGAATAAGGGTAAATCCCATTGGCTGCTTTCCTTGAGAACACACACAGCTTGTGCTTCACAACTCCTTGTGGTGGTGTTGTGAGGTTCCCTCAAGTCAGTTCCAACTCATAGTCATCCAGTACACAAGAGGATGGAACAATTCCCTGTCCAGCAACGTTTTCATGTTGGTGGCCGCTGGGCCAATCCAGCTTGCAAGGTCTTTCTATTTTTTTCAATACCTATCAGTATATGAAAACAAAAATAAATAGAAAAATAAAAGAGAAAATTGTTCAAGACCTATTGGAAGTAAATATACTTAAAGTTTCTAAGAGGATAAAATAACCATCAAAGAAGTTGAAAGAACTCCAAACAGGATAGCCACTCCTTCAAAAAAATCACCTGACATATCATGAATTTTCAATATAAAAACAAGGAAAGAATCCTGAGAGCAACTCAGCAAAAAAGAAAAATTACTTATAAAAGGGAACCCATAAGGTTAAGCTCTGATTTTTTCAGTGAAAACCGTACAGGCAGGAAGGCAATAGAAGGACATATATAAAATTCCGGGGGGGGGGGGAAATTCTGATCAAGAATATTATATGGAGCAAAATTATCCTTCAAACACAAGGGAGAAGTAAGAGCAGCTCCAGATAAAGAGACATTGAAGACAGTTTTGAAAACAGACCAACCTTACAAACTATATCATGTGGAGTTCTTTGGACAGAAAATCAACAGCAACAGCCAACCACCTGAGATTAACATACAAGACACCACCAACCAGAAGTCAACTCACTTAAAGCAATGCTCAAATTAAAACACACCTACAAGACTGAAATTATTCCAGAAATGGGATAGTTGGATTTTGAGTCAACTCCGCAGGGCCAGGATTTGCAATGATTTGGCATCTGATACCTAGTAATCCCCTATGATGTCATTTAACATCATGTAACCTGCTTTATGATGGGATCTAGTGTGCGCTGCCAAGCAGTTGTCCGAGACTAGAGTGGAGTGCAACTCCTTACTCAGGTCACAGCCCTGATGCAATTGAAAGGATGTTTCCTTAGGGATGTGGCCTACTTCCAATATCAAGAGGCATTGTAGAAAACTTGCTTGTGTTCTTCTGGTTCTAGAGCCTGCAACTAGTTCGTGGACCTCTTGTTCTCTGGGCGTGAGCCAATGGCCTGTCATAGTGCCTGCTGATCCCAGGAGCTATAAGTATACCCATATCTGTTGCATATTATAAGCAATAACTAGAAGATAGGGAAAATCTAAATGCACATCAGTGGAAGAATGGATAAGCTTTTGTACATACACATATCAAATATCCCAGCTCTTTAAAGAATAATGGTAAAACTATGAAACATCTCATGGCATGATTAGATCTGTATGGCGTGCTGGATAGAGACCATCATTATTTTTTAAATCCAGATAAAGTTTTTCCTATAAAAAGAAAAAGAGTTTGATAGTTCCAGTGATGGCAGGAGAAGGGATATGAGGACAAATCATGGGTTAGAACAGGAGACAGCAAACTGTCACAGCCATGGGCAGCTCTTTTGGTACGCACAGGTGTGTTTTACTTTGAGCATTGCTTTAAGTGAGTTGAATTCTGGTTGTTGGTGGCTATGAAATGAAATTGAAAAAATTTACAGCATTCATATAATACTGATTTTATTTTCTTGTAAAACATATTTATGGCTCTCAAGTAATTTTAAAAATTGTTATGAGGGACAGAATTAGCTCTTCCATATCAAAAATTTGCTGATCGCTAAGTTGAAGGGCAGACAGGGGTTAACCTGGGTGAAGTGTGTACTCTCATGAAGCGTTAGAGTCTCAGAAACCCATCAGGACAGTTCTACCCTGCCATCTAGGGTTACTATGAGTCTGGATCTGCTCCATGGTGGTGGTGAGATGGAGAAAAGCGGCAGGGACAAACTTCCATTGGGAAGTTTGAGAAGGAGTTTAAGTTGTTGAATGTGAAAATGATGATCTGGTATTTAAGCCCCCACCCAATTCACTATATATATGAATAATATATAATATATATATATTAGTGTTAAGGAGACAGTTCAAACTCACCAGCTGCTCTGTGGAAGCAAACTGAGGCTGTCTGCTCCTGTATAGATTTACACTCTCAGAAACCAAAATAGAGCAGTTTCATGCTATTCTGAGTTAGAATCCTACAAGCTAATGGCTGTGAGTGTACAAAATGCTAGTCAGAGGAGAAAGAACTCCAAATGCACTTGGCATGGCTCAGAGTGATGCTTCCACAGGGTGACCTATAGCCTCGAAAGTATGTGAAAGGAAAGCCAGCTTCTAAGACAGTGGTTTTCAACCTTTGGGTCACGACCCCTTTGGGGGGGGTCGAATGACCCTTTCACAGGGGTCGCCGACGACCATTGGAAAACACAAAAACATTTCACAATATATAATTACATATTGTTTGGGGATTAATCACTATGCTTTAATTATGTTCAATTTGTAACAATGAAAATGCATCCTGCATATCAGATATTTACATTACAGTTCATAACAGTAGCAAAATTACAGCTATGAAGTAGCAACGAAAATAATGTTATGGTTGGGGGGCGGGGCTCACCACAACATGAGGAACTGTATGAATGGGTCGCAGCATTAGCAAGGTTGAGAACCACTGTTTTAAGACAATGGACATATTCTTAGCATTTCAGTAAAATACAGCGTGGAAGAGATATATGAATGTTCATATCCTTTCACACAGTAATTCCACACCTGGAAGCTTGTCCTAAAATTTTAAAAATTGTATATGCTTAAAGATTATTTGCAAAAGATGGGGAAGAAGAAGAAAGCACCATCCTAAAATTGGAGACTAGTAAAAATAAATCACCACATACCAACCCAAAAGACTCATGGAATTATGGACTTTTTGGTTATTAAAAGGATCACTATTTTCTCTAATTATTAAACATTGGCAGTTTTGAATAGTCAGTCTTCGTTCTCCATTCCCTAAATCCAAAACCAAGCCCGTTGTTATCAAGTCGTTTCTGACTCAGAGAAATGCTTTATAGAATGTCCAAAACTGTAAATTTTTCCAGGAGCGCACAGTCTCAACCTCTTTCTTATTTCCTCTGGATTCTTATTTCCATCTGGATAATCATTTTCTCTAATAGAAATCTTGGCAAAATTCCTGAGTTCACCTTGCACCAGAGAAGCCAGAGGGCTCCCTGGAGGCTCCTGCAGTTAAATCCTTTCTCTGAGGACTACCACAGCCAAAGAGCTCAGTTCAGCCAATCAGACTCACTTCCTCAGCTCAGGACTTTGCCTCATGAGCACAAACACTGACAGAAGGAACAAAGTTCATCTGTTCCAAGACTGACTGCCCAAAGGAACCTGCTGCCTGGTGGGCTAGTCAGCCTCTGCTTTCAAAGTTAGAGATTCAAGATTTCCCTTAGTATCTCTTGTACTTCAAATGAAATTGCTCACTGTTAAGTTGCTAGAGGCAGAGCGTCTTCGATATCTGTTAGCTGTCTTCGTGTCATTTCTGATTCATGGTGACCCTGGGACCAGCAGAACTACCTACCACCTAGTTTTGCAATATCCTCAGAATTGTTGTGTCTGCGCCCATTGTTGTGGCCACTGTGTCCATCCATCTTGCTGAAAGCCCTCCTCTTTTTCACTGCCCTTCTTCTTCACCAAGCGCGATGGCCCCTCCTGATAACACATCCAAAGTACCTGAGATGGAGTCCTGACATCCTCACTTCTATGGGGCCTTCTGGATAGACTTCTTCCCAGAGAAAGATTCCATTTTTCTTTTGTAAGTTCAGGCTGCTTTCAGTATTCTTCACCAGCACCACAATTCAGAACACCAGTTCTTCTTCAAAGTCCAGTTTTCACAGGAGTATAAGACTGTTGAAACCATCAAGGCTTAGGTCAGGCCCACCTGTGTCCTCAAAGTAACATCCTTGTTCTTCAATATTTTAAAGAAGCCTTCTGCGGCAGATTTACCCAATGCAATTGTCCTTTGCGTTCTTGACTGCTGCCTCCATGAGCATTGATTGAAGATCCAAAATTTTATTGCGGGCTTGTACAACTCTTATCACAATTTATATATACATCCATCATGTCAAGCACATTTGTACATTTGTTGCCACCATCATTCTCAAAACATTTTCTTTCTACTTGAGCCCTTGGTATCAGTTACTCATCCCCCCCTCCTCTTCACCCCCCCACTGCTTCCCTCACAAACCCTTGATAATTTATAAATTATTATTATTTTTTCATATAGTACACTGACTGATGTCTCCCTCCACCCATTTTTCTGTTGTCCATCCCCCTGGGAGGAGGTTATATGTAGATCATTGTGATCAATTCACCCTTTCTCCTCCCACCTTCCCCTTACCCTCCTGTTATTGCTAATCTCAATATTGGCCCTGAAGGGTTTATCTGTCCCGGATTCTCTATGTTTCCAGCTCTGATCTGTACCCTTGTAGATGCTCTGGTCTAGCTGGACTTGTAACATAGAATTGGGGTCATGATAGTTGGGGAGGGCAGGAAGCATTAAAGAACTAGAGGAAAATTGTATGTTTCAACAGTGCTATACTGTACCCTGACTGGCTCGTCTCTTCCTTGTGACCCTTCTATAAGGGGATGCCCAACTGTGTACAGATGGGCTTTGGTTCTACAATCCGCACCCCCCCCCCTCATTCACAATGATACGATTTTTTTTGTTCTAGGTCTTTGATGCCTGATATCTGATCCTATCAATACCTCATGATCACACAGGTTGGTGTGCTTCTTCCATGTAGATTTTGTTGCTTCTCAGCTGGAAGATGAAATTCTTTACAACTTTCATCTTCTCTCCATATATCGTGTAACTACTGGTAAAATGGTCGGGATTTTTATTTTCTTTCATTGTTTTGAATTCCATATTGAACCCTGTAATCTTTGACCTTCATCAGCAAGTGCTTCAAATCCCTCTTACTTTGAACAAACAAAGTGTGTCATTTGTGTGGGGAAGGTTGTTACTAAGCCATCCTCCAAGCTTGATGACGCATTCTTCTTCATACAATCAAGTTTATCTGATGATTTGCTCAGCATACAGATTGAATAAGTATTGTGAGAGGATAAATCACTGGCCCATACCTTTCTTGATTTTAAACCATGCCGCATGGCCTTGAACTGCCTCTTGATCCGTGCACAGGTTCCGCATGAGCACAATGAAGTGCTCAGGAATTATCATTCTTCTCAAGGTTATTAATAATTTGTTATGACCCACACAGTTGAGTGCTTTTTCACAGTCAATAAGACACAAGGAAACATCTTTCTGGTCTTCTCTGCTTTCAGCCAAGATCCATCTGACATCAGCAATGATATTCCTTGTTCCACACCCTCCATTTGAATCTGGCCTGGACCTCTGGAACTTTCCTGTCAATGTTCAGCTGCAACTATTGTTGGATGATCTTCAGCAAATTTTACATAATAATATTGTATAATTGTTATGTTCTGATGGGTCACTGGTCTTTCGAATAGGTACAAGTAGGGAGCTGCTCTTGTTAGTTGACCAGGTAGACTTCTAAACCAGTTGGCATAGAAGAGTAAGTGTTTCCAATGCTTCATCAGCTTGTTAAAACATTTTGACCCATCATTCCATCCATTCCTGGAGCCTTGTTTTTGGTCAATGCCAGGGCGGCTTAGACTTGCTCCTTGAGTGCCATTGGTTCTTGTGCTTACGCTACCTCTTGAATTGGTTGAATGTTGACGAGTTCTTTTTGGTACAGTGACTCTGTGCATTCCTTCTATCTTTATTCTTCACTAGTGCAACTCAAGGCTTGAAATTTTTCTCCAGCTCTTTCAGCCTGAGAAAGGCTGAGTATGTTCTTCCTTTTTTATTTCTGCACATTTTATTAAAATATTTTACTTTGTGTTCTGGAGTTTCCTTTAGAAATTTTCTGCTCAGCTATTTTATTTCATTATTTCTTAGATAATCTATGATTAATAGAATGTCTCAATGTCTCTTCTGATATTCACTTTGGCCCTTTTTTCCTTTCCTGTTTTATAACACTCTTTTAGTCTTATCATGTCTGATAGTCTTGATGTCATCCCACAGCTCATCAAGTCTTCTGTCACTAGTGGTCAGTGGGTCAGATCTGTCCGTGAGATGTTCTTAAAAGTGTGACATTCTCAAGGTCTTATTTTGGCTCTCATGGACTTGTTTTCATTTTCACTTCAACCTGAACTTACATATGAGCAATGGCTGGTCTCTTCCACCTTCAGCCCCTGGTCTTGTTTTGGCGGCTGATATTGAGCTTCTCCATAATCATTTTCCACAGATGTAGTCAACTTTATTTCTGGTTATTCCTTTTGGAGAAATCTACATGAACTGTTGCTGTTCATGTTATTAGAAAAGGTATTTTCTTGCAAAATTCTGCATGTCATCGCCAGCTTCGTTTCTATTACCAAGGTCTTATTTTCCAACTACGGTTCCCTCCTTTTTCTTTCCAACATTTGCATTCCAATCAACAATAATTATCAACACATCTTGATTGCATGCTTGATCAAATTCAGACTGAGATTGTTGGTAGAATTCTTCAATTTCTTCATAATTACCTCTAGTGGTTCGTGTTGAATAATAGTTGTACTAACCAGATTTCCTTGAATAAGTATATATAATATCCTATCACAGACAGCATTATACTTCAAGACAGATTGAAATGTCCTTTAGACCACGAGTCTAATGCCATTCCTCTTGAATATTTCATTCCAGCATAGTAAACCAGAAGATTGTCTGACTCAAAATGGCTAATACCAATCTATTTCAATACATCAACATAGCAATTTTTCTGTTTCATTTAATATTTGAGGACTTTCAATTATCCTATCTTCATACTTCAAATATTTCAAGTTGCAGTCATTAATAGATGTTTGCAGTTGTTTCTTTTCATTTTGAGTTGAGCCATTGGCAAATGGATGTCCCAAGAGCTTTACTTCACACACAGCATTATGGTCGCTCTCCTTTGGGAAGGCAGCTCTTCCTCAGTTATATTCTGAATGCCTTCTAACCTGAGTCTCACCTTCTTTCTCTGTGCCTTACAAAATTTTGCTTTTTTGGGGGGGGTTATATGAATATATTATAGATATCTAAGATATCTAGTATTGCTATAGCAGATATACCATATGTGGATAATTTTATGAAGCAGAAATTTATTTTCTCAGCTTCGAGGAGAGTAGAAGTTCAAATCCAGGGCATAAGCTCTCGGGGAAGCCTTTCTCTTTGTGTCTGTTTTAGGGGAATATCTTTGTCTCTTTTCAGCTTCCATTCCGAGATTCCTTGGAGATCATGTGGCATATGTCTTCCCCTCCATTCATGCTTTCTTACTAGTTTGCTTAATTTGTTCCTCGTTATCTCAAAAGAGACTAATTTAAGACACAACCTGTACTAATGCTGTCTCGTTACTATAGCAAAAACAACCCATCCCCAAATGGAATTATAACCACAAGGTAAAAATGTCATGGAGAGACGTGAATGCAGCATACTGGCATGAAGCAGGGAACCAAGAGAGAGGTCTGAGGGGCTGGCCCCAATCCCAACTACGTGGATAGCCACCCCTCCCTATAGAAGAATTCACTTCAGAAGACAGCACTGAAGCTACAGTTCAGGGAGAGGGACATGTTTGATCAAAGCACATGGGAGGAAATGAAGGAAAGAGAGAGTTGAGTACATCCTGGCCCACCAAGCCTTTAGGACAATATCCCTGCTCAGAGCAGCCAGTGCACAAAGTGTATTTGGCCGGACCCACTATGAGACATGATATCCCTCACCGACACAGAGCCCTACAGGAGACAACACTGGTGACACAATGTGGGAATTGCACCCAATCTGACCCCACCACACCGAGGCAAAACACTAAAGGCGTGCAACAGAACAGCAAGGGGAAAAAAGCAATGAAACCCCCAGGAAATACCAGAAATAGACTGTGGGGTCAGGACATGGCACCCTATTAGACTCAACGGGAAAACACTCCTAAAGGTCAACAAACAGACCTTGAACTATTTACAGCATTTTCTCTCTTTTTTTGTCATTGGATTTTTGTTGTTGGTGGTGGTGTTTAGTGTTTTGTTGTTGTTGTTATTTTATCTGTCTTGTTTTTGTGCATATTATTACCTCTGCAGGTCTATCTAGATAAGATAGGTGGGATAAACAATCTGGAGGAGAAAACAATGGGACTGACAGTTATGGGGGACAAGAGAGGGGGGGAGCCAGGGGAAAAGAAGTAGTGTTAACAAACCCAGGGACAAGGGAACAACAAGTGATCCAAAATCGATGGTCAGGAGGGTGTAGGAGGCCTGGTAGGGTGTGATCAAGGGCAATGTAATCAAGAAGAATTACTGAAATCCAAATGAAGGACGAACATGATAGTGGGACAAGAAGAAAATAAAAGGAAATAGAGGAAGGAACTAGGATACAAAGGGCATTTATAGAGGTCTAAACATAGGCATGTACATATGTAAATATATTTATACATGAAGATGGGTAAATAGATCTATGTGCATATATTTATAGATTCAGTATTAAGGTAACAGAGGGACATTGGGCCTCTACTCAAGTACTCCCTCAATGCAAGAACACTTTGTTCTATTAAACTAGCATTCCATGATGTCCACCTTCCGGATATGATCGCTGAAGACAAAATGGATGCATAAGCAAATGTGGTGAAGAAAGCTGATAGTGCTAGGCTATCAAAAGATATAGCATCTGGGGTCTTAAAGGCTTGAAGATAAATAAGCAGTTATCTAGTTCAGAAGCAACAAAGGCCCACATGCACGAAGCATACCAACCTGTAAAAAAAATCATATCATTGTGAATGAGGGGGAGTAAGTAGTGGAGACCCAAAGCCCATCTGTAGGCAATTGGATATCCCCTTACAGAAGGGTCATGGGGAAGAGACAGGCCAGTTAGGGTGTAGTATAGCGCCATTGAAACATATGACTTTTCTCTAGTTCATTAATGTTCCCCTCTCCTCCCACCCCCAACTATCATGCTCCCAATTCTACCTTACAAATCTGGCAAGATCAGATCATCTATAAGGTTGCAGATCAGAGCTGGAAACATAGGGAATCCGGGACAGATAAACCCCTCAGTATCAATAATGAGAGTAGAAATACCAGGAGGATAAGGTGAAGGTGGGGGTGAAAGGGAGATCACAATGGTCTACATATAACCCCTTTCCAGGGGGATGGACAACAGAGAAGTGGGTGAAGGGAGATGTTGGACTGTGTAAGACATGACAAAACAATAATAATTTATAAGTTATCAAGGGTTTGGGAGGGATGGAGGATGGGGCAAGGAGGGGGGGAATGAAGAAATGATACCAAGGACTCAAGTAGAAAGAAAATGTTCTGAGAATGATGGTGACAACAAATGTACAAATGTGCTTGACACAATGGATGATGTGTGGATTGTGATAAGAGCTGTACGAGCCTCCAATAAAATGATTCTAAAAAAAATGTCATGAAGATGGTGTCTGACCTCCTCTAACTTCATGAAATAGAAGGGAAATCAAACTCTACATTCATCTGCAGCTGATTCCTTAAATAAACACAAACACGTTTTCTTGACACATAATTTACATAGCATAAAGTTCAGTAGTTCAATGATATCAAGGGGAACTGTACAATCATTACAATATCAATTTAGAACATCCCCCCACAATGGTTAAATCGCCTTGTGCAATGACAGTTCTAGTATTCTCTCCCCCCTCCTGCCCTCGTTTTTCAGTCCTGAAATCCCCTTTCCCTCCCACCCCTTCATCCCCTATCAATCCCTGTACCAGTTATTATCAGTCTGCGTCCACTCCTCCTGTGGGTCACAAACTGGGAAACCCAACAGAAACAAGGAAAACCAAAATAGAAATAAGGTGGTAAGGATAAAATAATCATAAAGACCAAATTACAAATAATGAGAAAGAAAGAAAGGATCCTCAACAACATTACAAAGGCCAGGGAAGAAATTTCAGTCATAGAATAAGTAAGAGATATTTGCACCCAGAACCAACTCAGGTCAGGTCTGTAGGGAGGTCATTTGGCCAAGCATGGAGTTTGATTCAGCAAATTCAAGATTACAATGATCTCTGACTGACAGCAAGGCTGTTCAAGACTCTTGCCTGTGGCTAGAGCGGATCTGCCAGTGGCTCGGTCTGACCAGATACTCTGCAGATGGGTTTAGGGCTCCCACCGTCCCCCATAGTCCTCCACAAATTGGGTGTTCATAATTTTTGCTCTGATGATTTTCTCCTCACCAGATTCACATGTTGTCATTGTCATCTCTGGATCACACAAGCTGGTGTGCTTCTTTTTTGTGGATTTAGTTGACTCCTCGCTTCGATGGCTGTTTGTTTGAATATAAGCCTTTAAGACCTCGGACAGTATTCCACTTGATAGCTGGGTACCATCTACTTTCTTCACCACACTTTGCTATAGCACCCTTGTCTTCAGTGAACCTTCTATGAAGGTGAGTATCGAGCAGGGCCATGTTATCAGAACTAAGTGTTCTTGAATTGGGGCTAGAATTAAGTAGGAGTCAAGACTCCATCTCCTTGTCCATGGGGTTTGCATGTCTGAGGTTTACTTTGGCGGTCGTAATATGACAAAATCACAACCCTATATTATCAACTGCATCAATAACAGCCATAAGATAATCAGCAACCAAACAAACAGAACATACACACCCAAAAAAGAAAGAAAAAACAAACAAACAATAAAAAGCTACAAGCAGGAAAGCAAAAGCCCATATAAACAAAGAAGTAGAGCATTGTCAGTCACCCCTCTGAGGTATAAGTCGATTGCACTATTATCATCAAGTTTCCCAATGACTCAGAACTTCAGACACTGTCCATGTGAGGAGTCTATGCCAGTACAGTTTCCCCTTGAGCTGAAACCCTACACAGTTTGATCCCTCATTTGATTGGGCTCTGTTGACCCTGAGCATGGGTCAACAGTGGGGGCCTTCCTGAGTCAAATTCCTAAAATGTAGATTCCTGTTAAATGAATCCCAACCTGTCGAGACACTAGAGGGTGGGCACTCACGCCTGGGCCCCATTCCAAAGGACAACCAACAAAGCAGGGGTTCCTTCCAAGGTCCAACGACTGCCACTTCCACAATCTTGGGGCGGCCACTCTCTGCTTCCTCTCCCATCCAACTACCCCAGGCTTCAGTCCAAGGGTGCCTTCAAGGCACCCTTCAAGGTAGGTTCAAGGTAGGGTTCAGTTCAGCGGGACCTCTATGTTAAGTCCTCCTGTGTAACCCCTGTGTTGTTCCCTGCTGCCTGCCAACTCAGCACCCATGATCATCCTGGTGCTTAGTCCATGACATGGTTCACTGAAGGTTGTGTAGAAACGAATTCATAGTGTCTGCCCAGGAACTTAAAATCTGGCTAGTTCTCCCCAGTCACCCGCCATACTCACCAGCAGAACTACCAGTGTCTCCTCCACAATGTAGGTGGGCCCCTCTCCTGGCCTTGGCTTGAATTTCAGGAAAGCTTCTCCTTTCATTCCTTGGGGGAAGGGGGGTGGTGGAGCCCAATGATCTGCCTTAGTCATTTGTCATTGTTGCATAACCTCAAATGGATGGTCATCTCCCGATTCCCTCTTTTTGAAGGAGTGACCTCAATGTGGGGTCTCCTCCACATTGACTCTGTGAAGTGCACAAAAGGGAGATGATGTATGGTTCATGGAAGATAGGTAGCCTTCTCTCCTTCCGTTCAGGAATTGGTTCCTAAGATTGTTAAGTCAATGTTTCTTCTCATAGCAGTGGACTCATACAATACTTGTTCTTTTGTGATTGACTTACTTCACTCAGCATCGTGGATTCCAGGTCCTTCCATGTCATGCGGCGTTTCATGCTTCTGTCACTGTGTTTTAGGGGTGCATAGTAGCCCACTGTGTGTGTGTGTACCATAGTTTCTTTAGCCATGATTCCACTGTTGGGCATCAGGGCTGCTTCAGGTTTCTTGCTACTGTGAGCTGTGCTGCTATGAACATGGGAGAGCACACCTCCACTCATGTTGTGCCTCTTATTTCTTTAGGTAGAGTGGTATTGCTGGATCACATAGGATTTCAATGTTCCGTTTCTTTAAGTATCACCATATCATTTTTCAAAGTGGCTGTAAGTATTTACAGCAGAGTAAATGAGTTCCAATCTCTCTACAGTCTCTGAAGCATTTGTTATTTTCTGTTTGTTTGTTTGTTTCTTAATTTGCGCTAGCACTGTAGGTGTAAAGTAGTATCTCGTTGGGATTTTAATTTGCATCCCCCTGATGGCTAGTGATCATGAGAATTTTTCATATGTTTGTTAGCCATTTGTACTTCATTTTTAATGAACTGTTTGTTCATATCTTTTTCCATTTCTTAATGAGGTCTCTTATTATTTTCTTATTGAGCTGTTGTAGAGTTCTGTATATTTGATAATTAGCCCTTTGTCCCATATGTCATTGGTAAACATTTTTTTCTCAGTCTGTGGGCTCTCGTTTCACTCTCCTGATGAAGCCCTCTGATGTGCATAAGCGATGTAATCTTAGCATGTCTCAGTCACTATCTTGCCCTCTGCAGATTGTGCCTCCTCCATTGTACTTGGTAGCCGATGTACGTGCAGTTGGTTCCTATGAGGCAGCAGTGAGACATGACTCCATCCTCCGACTTTCTTTACCAATTCAGACACCAAACAGTCCTCCCACCACACTCTCTACTACTCTGCAGCGTTTGATCATCTGTTGGAATGGCCACACAGAACTTATAGACTGCACTCACAATGATGGGGCTTATGAGAGAAGTTAGCCAGTATCAATTCATCATCAGAAATTCAATAGTTTGGTCAACCTTTTCTGAGCTGTGCTTGCTGACATACCTCTCTCTGGTTTGCAGTCACCCAGCCACAGACACCTTGACTTTGAAGCACTTTAGAGCTACTGATCAATTCCCCAAAGGCATTCCACCTCTCCCAGTTAGCTCAGCCAGAAGGTCCTAGGCGCTAGCCCTGTGAGTCAATAAACCTACCTTTCCAGACAAAACCCCAGGAGGCCCCTCTACTTCCCAAGCAAGTGTCCTGCTCCAAAGCAGTCAGACTCCTTGCTCTGTGGATTGAGTGGCCCACCATTCTGCCTCTCGTTCTTGATTCCTCTTTATATGCCCCTAGTGTTTCTCTGCCGCTTCTCCACCATCTCTGGCGAGACAGCGTCTGTCTCCTGGACGCAGGGCTTTCAACATGCAGGAGTCTTGGGGCGTAAAGCACAGGCTCCATTCCTGGCTCTTCTTTCTTGCTGGTAGTGAGATTCCCCCTTCCCATCTCTAGGATGGCTCATTTTGAAACTCCCAGGAGGGCAAAACTAACCAATGCCCTCACTAGGGCTCCATACACCGTATCTGCTTGGTCCTACTCCAGATGGTTTTGCATATCTTATTTATATTATTATCAAGCTTACAGGTCCCTTAAAAGGCCACAACTGAATTACTGAAACCCAAATGAAGGCTAAGCATGATAGTGGGACAAGAGGAAAGTAAAAGGAAATAGAGGAAAGAGCTAAGAGGCAAAGGGTATTTATAGAGGTCTAAATAAAGGCATGTAAATATGTAAATATATTTACGTATGAGGATGGGGAAATAGATAATTGTACATTTTTTTTAAAGTTTAGTATTAAGGTAGCAAATTGACATTGGGCCTCCAGTCAAGTACTCCCTCAATGCAAGAATACTTTGTTCTATTAAACTGGCATTCCATGATGTCACCTTCCCGACACAATCGCTAAAGACAAAGCGGGTACATAGCAAATGTGGTGAAGAAAGCTGATGGAGCCCGGCTATCAAAAGATATAGTGTCTGGGGTCTTAAAGACTTGAAGGTAAACAAGCAGCCATCTAGCTAAGAAGCAACAAAGCCCACATGGAAGAAACACACCAGCCTGTGAGATCATGAGGTGTTGAAGGGATCAGGTGTCGCATCAAAGAACAAAAAAATCCTATCATTGTGAATGAGGGGGAGTGTGGAGTGGGGACCCAAAGCCCATCTGTAGGCAACTGGACATCCCCTTATAGAAGGGTCGCTGGGAGGAGATGAGCCAGTCAGGGTGCAGTGTAGCAATGATGAAACATACAACTTTCCTCTACTTCCTAAATGCTGTAACACCCCGCCACCCACTATCATGATCCCAATTCTACCTTATAAATCTGGCTAGACCAGAGGATATACACTGGTACAGACAGGAACTGGAAACACAGGGAATCCAGAACGGATGATCCCTTCAGGACCAGTGGTTAGAGTGGCGATACCGGGAGGATGGAGAGAAGGTCAGGTAGAAAGGAGGAACCGATTACAGGGATCTACATGTAATGTCCCCCCTGGAAGATGGACAACAGAAAAGTGGGCAAAGGGAGACGTCAGACAGTGTATGATATGACAAAATAATAATTTATAAATTATCGAGGATTGATGAGGGAGGGGGGTGGGAGGGAGGAAAATGAGGAGCTGATGGCAGGGGCTTACTTGGAGCGCAAATTCTTTGAGAATGATGAGGGCAACAAATGTACAAATGTGCTTTACACAATTGATGTATGTATGGATTGTGATAAGAGTTGTATGGGCCCCCAATAAAATGATTATAAAATAAAAAGATTGAGAAATAATTTTGAAAAAGGTTCGGTAAAAGGTACATGTCACCACATCACATTTCTGTGACATGTCACCACATCAGCATGTATGCTGACATTGTTTCAAAAATTTAAACGAATAAAAGTTGATACAGTTCAACCCATTCAAAAAGGAAAAGAAGTCACAACTGCCTCTCATTTGCATAACCAGTCATTGGGTGGGAGTCACCAAGACTATGCCGCACACTCAGTTCCACTGAGCTGACTCCAACTCGTCACAACCATACAGGATGGAGTAGAACTGCCTCTGGCTTTCTGAGGCTGCAGCCCTTTACAGGACAGAAAGCCCCATCTTCCTCCTGAGGCGGTTTCAAACTGCTGCCCTTGTGATGAGCAGCTCAACATGTAATGGACTATCCCACCAAGTCTCCTTAAGACTATGACAAGACGAGTCATGCATGTACTTCACTGCACCACACAGATATAGGGGTTATAATTTACAACAATATATTGGGAAGGGTGTGGGGTGGGGCATAATTCAAAATATATCACGGTGCTTTTCTTGCTTTCAATCAAAGAGGACGTGTAGATAAGTAGTAGAGACTAGAAAGGGGGACACAAGCAAGAGAAATTCAGGGGAAATGTAAGGTACTTGGAATTAGTTATCCAGCCAAAAGACAATAGAAAAAAGTAACACTCCTGTTTATATTCTCAGAGAGGAAGCTAGTAGCCTATGTAACATACATGTTGTTTTGTTATTGTCTTTGATCATTTAGCCACCCAAAGATTCCTTGGAAGAAAGGCTTGGAATCTACTTCCAAAACCCTAGGGGTGGTGGTGGGCAAGACAAAACAAAATAAAAACCAAATAAAGAGAAAATCAGAGATAACAACAGAAAAACCAACCACCCTATGAACACACTGTTCTACTTGACAACACATGGGTTGCCATGAGTCTTAAGGGAATAACGCATAGCAATCAAATTGTAAAGTATAAAAAGTTTTTGTTTTTTTGGTTACAAGTTGGGCTGTTACTAACTACAAGGTGAGCTGTTTGAAACCACCAGCGGCTCCATAGAAGAAAGATGAGGCTCAGTACTCCCAAAAGAGTTACGGTCTCAGAAACCCACGGGGGCAGTTCCACTTTATCCCATAGCATCCCGCTGTGTCGGAATCCACACAATGGCAATGAGTTTGGTTTGGGTTTGGTGTATTCACATCATTGAATGTGTAACTACCAAAATTATAGCGTAGAAGAATATTTAATGACATAAGGCAAATGTGCCAATATGTCGAGTCAAAACAGGTGCTGGGTTAGTTCTTCGGTTTGTGAGTAATGAGTCCCTAAGGGTTCACCTCATTATTAAATTTTATAGTTCACATTTATACCAGCATAATGTGACTGAATTGCTTCTCAATTAATCTATGCTGACTTTCTGATCATAAAATTATTTCCTGAGATTGTTAAGTTTATTTGCAGGGTTACAACCGCAAAATCTCTAAATGTCTCAGGATACAATTTATCTGGGCATGAAAAAGAAAAGAAAACAGCTGTATTAAAAAACAAAACAAAGCATTTCCTACTTCATACTTTCCTTGGCCTTCCGTTCCCTCTTGCGATCACTTCTCTGTACCCTTGCTCCCTTTCTTTTCTTCCTCTTATGAACGAGACTGTGTCTCCAAAAATGACATAGTGAAGTCCTAACTCCTGTATCTGTGATATAAACTTGTTTAGAAACAGGGTCTCTGATTATGTCATCAGTTAATGTAAGGTCATCCTAGAGTGGGTTGGGTCCTTATGCCATCTGAGTAATAAAAACCTGCTGCCTTTTAGTCGGTTCTGACTCATGGTGACCCAATGTGCTGCTGAGCTTCTTGGGGGTTACCTTGGCTGTAGTCCTAGTGGGAGTAGATTGCCAGGCCTTTCTTCTTCGGTACAGTTGAGTGGGTTAGAACTGTGAACCTTACACTTAATGGTTGCGTACAATTGTCTGTTCCACACCGGCATATTGGAAACTTTATAGATTTCTGAAACTATTTCTCTCAAAATGGAACTCCCCCCACTTTTTCCCTCTTCCCAAGTCTGCTCTACCTATAGGCTTACCTTGGCACGTGACACCAATTATATCCTTCTAGTTCTTCAGGTCCCAAACATTTGGAGTTCATCTGCACTCCTTTTTGTCTCTCGTCCAATTTCTCATCCTACAAAAGTAAGAGCCAGAATCTGGGGGCACTTCTCTACTACTGCCCCCTGGTGCAAACCGCCTTCCTCTCTCCTGGGTTACTGGTCCTGACTAGGCTGCCTGCTTCTCCCCTAGCCCCCTACCATCTGTTCTCACCAGAGTAACCCTGTACAAGCGAACATCAGATCTCATCATCCTTCTGCTTCCAGTGCTGTTCCAGGATCTCCCCTTACATAACTCAGTGACCACTTAAAAGAACTATACATAAATCTTCATGTGCATTCATACTAATAAATAAAAGAGTAAAAATATGAACCTATTCTCCACAATGTCTATATCAGGCTGCTAATATTACAGGTGACCATTTGAAAATGTTTGTCTCTTAACCCAATACTACCACTTTTAAGAATTTATTAATAGGTGATAATCAGTATGTACCCAGGAATTCAAGTTTAAGGATGTTAACTGCAACAATCTTTACAATAGGCAAAAATCTAAAACTGGCCTAGATTTTGACCAATAGGAAGCTAGTTTAATAAATGGTGGTATAGCTAAATAATAAATTATCATGATTGGTTTCACATGTTATTTTTTAAAAAGTAAAAGCGCACTGTTAGTGAAAAGTGATTAAGATAGAAATTATGTTATGAAATCAACCATCAAATTAGAACATTTAATATGCAGAAGGGAAAAGGTCAGAAGAATATGCACCAAAATATTTATAATGGTCATGGCTAGCTGAGGAGGCACACTGAAATGACCAGGATCTAGCACCGGACAGCTGTGAATGAGGCAGCTCATTATCTTCGCCTTGCTACTAGCAAACTTGTTTAGAGCTCACTAATGCAGAAGATATGTCCAATTCTAATCAGCACTTCTTACAACATTCAGCAGTGTCAGCTTAAGCAACGACCTCGTTTATTAGCTGCACTCAGATAGTATAGTGTGTAAATAAAAGACACTTGAACTCTGAAGTTATTGCAACAAAAATCATTTTTATGCAGCACACTTGGCAAATAGGAAAGAAAACAAAAACTTAATGCATCCTGGAATTTAGGCCTTTTAAGTTTTTGCTGCTAACATGGTTTGAGTTACTTTTTTCTTTTTGCAAAGGCTGATAAGAGTTTCTTAAGAGTTCCTTATCAGTTCTCAACCCGTGTGAAGAAGTAGCGCAACCTGTAAGTTGCTTGGCATGCTTAGTTCCTAATATCCACGTCTCTTTGTTTTAACTGTTGGGGTTAAAGGTTAATTCTCAGAATTTTGTGTCTTATTATGTGTCATGCTATGTGTCAGAATTTCCATATTACGTGCCGATTGAGGTGATCAAAAGAAGTGAAGAGATTCTAAATTCATAATTGTCTTTCTGTTTTATTCGAACCTCAGTGATCTCTACCCTTAAAACCCATCTCTATGATTGAGAATTTTATGACCTCTTCTCCTCTTTGTCCTTCATAGTGAAAGCGCAGACGCCACTCATGTCATCGATGTGTTTTCACTGTAAGTAAAGCCAGCTCACAGCAGCACCGGAACTCTGCGCCTCTGAAGCAATAGAATGAACCCAACCCCAAGGCCATCACTTAGGTTTGACATAGGCCAAGAGTTTGCAATCAGCAACTCGCTATTAGCAATCAGGACATGAAATTGGACAGGACAAGTGATTGAAGAATGGAAAACATACTCGATCCCCATGTGGTACCTTAGTGTTGCTGTCACCCAGTGAACTAGCTCCGAATGTCAACACCAGCTCCTCCCCCACGGACCTTCTCCCCTCCCAAACCCTTTGAAACCCCTACTCATGCTTATGTCCAGTTTCAAAAATAGAATTATACATGAGAGAGAAAAGCTGCGAATTGCCTAAATGTAACATTTATCAGTCTATGAATACTTACAGCAAGATTGTTTTGTAAGATCTTTCTACATTGAATTGCATGATTAGCAATTAAGCAGAAGTGTTTAAAACTGCCCCCCCCCACCACCTTTTCCTTTAATTACTACTCTGTTCTCAAAAAGTTATTGATATGCATTCACAAATACAGTTGGCTCACAAACAACCCAGGGGTGAACTGCACTAGTCCAAACATATGCTGATTATCCCTCCCCCACACCCCAACGGCTGCTATTTCAGTGAGCCAAGGCGTAACCACCAGCTGGGTACGGCATCTTCTCAGTATGCGCACATCTGAACTGCTGATGCAGACACATAGGTATCACAGGGCGTCTTAAGAGGATTCTGGAAACACCGGGGCTCACCGCAATAGCAACAGGAAGAAAAAAATCCTATCAGTTTAAAAGTGGGCCTGCACAGTCCACACTCGTGTTGTTGAAGGGCCCTGTGCTACTTACCATATTGCAGTTATCAGGAAATTCGACAAACCCAGCAACTATAAAAACATTGGTAGCAAGAAATCCAGCCTGTTTTGAGCAGACATGTGTAGCACGTGCAGATGGAACCACGTAATTGGGCAATAAGGGCTGCTCCAACCAGAGTGCATTTATAGGTTCAAAAAGTAAAATTAGCAAAGAATTTTTCTCTTATTGCTACATGTAAACTGAACTTACAAAATGTGCTTTTATTGTTAAAACCAATCACAGGGTTTTTTAAAAAAATAAAAATTAAAAATATAAAACATTGAAAAACAATTTTATGGACAATCATTTTGGCATCATTCCCTCTGCCAATGTCACTCTGTGTGGTCTGCACCCCCATGTCCCCCCCAACACACACACACACACACACACACACACACAACACCTCCCTGGTGGCACCACTGGCTCATAGCCACTTTGCTCTTTTGTAACATAAGACAAAATTTGTCAAACCACTGTGTCCAGGAACAATGAGACTGGTGCTTTGGAGAGCTTACGATTTTCTGTACACGATGTTGGCATTCTTTGAGAAGAAGCCAACATTCTGCTGTTTTCTGGAGAGAGAGCAAGGTGGGAATGACTAGTGTAAAACATGAAATTCTTGCCAGCACCCACGCAGGTGGGTAAAGTCTAGGCTTAGTTGGCATGAATGTGAGCCGGAAGGGAGAAAGGTCCTTGGTGGTATTTCTGAAGGGCTGAGCCTGTTTGTCTTGCTTGTCTATCAAATGTAAATTCGAAGTGCCAGTGGTATCCAAATGCAAAACAAAACAAAGCAAAGCAATGTCCACCCTGCCAGAAAAACCTACACAAAAATTTGAACAAAGAGAAAATCAAGACTAGCTCCTAGGAGACATTCAGTCAAAAATCTAAGGTGGATTTCCTCCCCCCTGGATTTACACTCTGGTTCTTAATTCAGGGATTTTGGTGATTTGGTGAATGTCTCCAAAGAAGGAGCCTAAGGCCTAAGCTTTGTGACAGTACTACCTAGTGTGACAGGACTACCTAGCGTGACAGGACTACCTAGCGTGACTGAACTACCTAGCGTGACTGGACTACCTAGCGTGACAGGACTACCTAGCGTGACTGGACTACCTAGCGTGACAGGACTACCTAGTGTGACTGGACTACCTAGTGTGACTGGACTACCTAGTGTGACAGGACTACCTAGTGTGACAGGACTACCTAGTGTGACTGGACTACCTAGTGTGACAGGACTACCTAGTGTGACAGGACTACCTAGTGTGACAGGACTACCTAGTGTGACAGGACTACCTAGTGTGACTGGACTACCTAGTGTGACAGGACTACCTAGCGTGACTGGACTACCTAGCGTGACAGGACTACCTAGCGTGACAGGACTACCTAGCGTGACTGGACTACCTAGTGTGACAGGACTACCTAGTGTGACAGGACTACCTAGTGTGACAGGACTACCTAGTGTGACTGGACTACCTAGCGTGACAGGACTACCTAGTGTGACAGGACTACCTAGTGGTTCAGTATAAAACTGTGCTTGGTATAAAATGAAGAGTGAATATTTCACTGATTTAAAAATGTCAACTCCTTAGAAGTATTTCCTTGACATTTGAGGTGAAATTCACATAATAAAAGATGAACCTCTCTAAAGGGTGCAGGTTAGTGGCATTTAGGACATTCTCAGATGCGGTGCAATGGCCATCTCTACCTCATTATCAATGACAACAGCAAAATCAACAGACGGTGTGAACTTTGTAGTTGAGAGGAGCCCTGGTGGCGTAGTGGTTACAAGTTGAGCTGTGATCCTCAAGGTCGGCAGTTTGAAAACACCAGCTGCTCTGTGGGAGAAAGACGAGGCTTTCTACTGCAGTAAACAGCTCAGAAACGCAACAGGGACAGCTCTACTCTGTCCTATAGGGTCTCTATGACTTGCTATTGACTCGATGGCAGTGAGTTTTTGAGTTCCTATAGTTAGAGACTACTTCATGGATGCTTGAAAGGAGAGAAAAAGAGCCCGTATTTGTCAACAGTCACCCAAACCATATAAACTAGCTCCTCGCCTCAAAGTAGGGGGCTGAAAATTGACACCTCGTGAAAAACCAGTCACCATCACCTCAGTTCTGACGCATGACTTCCCTCTGTGTGTCGCAGAAAAACTGTGCTCCATTGGATTTTCACCTGGTGACATTTCAGACAGAGGTCACACCTTGCTTCTGAGCAACATCTGGGTGAACTCGAATCTCCATACTGGCTAGCAACGAAGCTGGTAACTGTCCCTACTGGAAACTCCCATCAGTCATTAGGAAAATGCAAATTTAAATGGTAGACAGAAGCTTGGAGGTTCAAGTTCATTCAGAGGTGCCTCAGAAGACAGGCCTGGCAAGCTACTTTCAAAACACCAGTCATTGAAAACCCTATAGAGTCATTTTGTGGAATGTTCCAGTCAATTGGCCTAATGTTGTTCTTAATGTATATGTTCTATTTCCTAGTTTGTTGTGTAAGCAGTGTCTGGAGCCTTAATAGCTTGCCGATAGGGAGCCAACCAGCAAGAGTTGGTCTCCATTCACATGTAGCAGAAGAGGAGTCAAGGATTGGAAGAGGAACTGGGAATGTCTACTTTCCCCCATGAACAACTGTCTCTTTGTCACGAGACCAGATGCTGAGCGGTGTCCCACTACCATTGCTAAGCATTTTGATTAATGATTTCATTGAAGAATTCTGATCAAAAGGAGAAAAGTGGAACAGAATGTAAAAATCAATGCAATCTGGATTTTCCAGAGTTAGTAATGCTGGATAACTTTACTTTATGTACTCCGGACGTGTTGCCAGTGGAGACCACGCCCTGGAGGAGGACATTGGAATAATGGAGCATTGAAAAAGAGGAAGACCCTTGACAGGAGGGATTGACACAGTGGCCGCAACAACGGGCTCAAACCTCACCACAGCTGTGAGGAGGGTACAGAACTGGACAGGGTTTCCTGCTGCTGTACGCAGGGTCGTTGTCCCTCAGAAATGACTCCGCAGCACCTGAAACCCCCACCCCCAACTCTATTGTCCTGAGATATTTTTAATATTGTAACTATTCCCTGAAGAAATCGTTAAAGTATAGAAAGTACCATGAACTGCTAAAAGGAAAAACGGATCTGTCTTGGAAGAAGTACGGCCAGAGTACTCCTTATAGAGGCAAGGGTGGCAAGACTTTGTCTTACACACTTTGGACATGTTGTCAGGAGAGACCAGTCCCTGGAGAAGGACGTCGTGCTGGGTAAAGGGGAGGGAGGCGCAGCGAGAAAGAGGCAGGCCCCCAAGCGGATGGATGGACACGGTGGCTGCAACAATGAACTCAAGCCTAGGAACAACTGTGAGGATGGTGCCGGCCGGAGCAGTGTTGGGTCCTGTGTGCAGAGAGTGGCTGTGGTTGGAAACCCACTGGAAGGCCCCTAACAATAACAACACAGTTCAGCTTAATTAATTAAGAATGTTTGCTCTTTTGAAGACTCTTCTGTGCGTGATCAAATTGACAACATGAACTCAAAACAGTTGGATGAGAGAATTAGGGGTAAGTGAGTTTCTGTTGAAGCTGGTCGAATTATCTGGAAAGGGATAGTAAGAGCGATTGCATCATTTGAAAAATGTTATTACTATCACGTGCACAAGTTAGTAAACTGGTATAAATTTCCACAAAACACATGTAACAATGTGCTTGATACAATTGATGGATGGATGGATTGTGATAAGAGTTGTATGAGCCCCTAAGAAAATGATTAAAAACACATATAAAATATTCCAGTGAATCAATCAATCACTGTCTTAAAAGTAAGTAAATTGAAACGAAAGCCCTGTGAAGCCCAGTTGACTGCAATTGATTCTGGTCTGACTCTCCCTTCAGTCGTTTGCTTCTCTCCAGCCTTAAGAGTCGGGGGAGACCGAGTTGCTTCTCCCAGACTGTACAATTTCAATGTTGTCTATTCCTTAAGGAGTTCTGGTGGTGTTGTGTGGAGACCAACTCTGAACTCACTCTTTGCATATTGTTATTCCTGCGTATGTCCTTTGCTTATATCTTTCTCCAGTATAAAGTTGTTACGTGCAATGATGTTGTCTCCATGATTCTTCTGTAACTGTTCCAATCAATTCTCCATTGTACTAGGGAAAGACTACCATGGAAGGGAAAATAGCTGGTGTCAGACACAGTGATGGAACTGGAGAATGGTGGGGACGTCCACCTCACCTCTCTTGAGTCTTAGAGTCAACACTGTTCTTATAGCTTCAAAGTAAGAGAACAAATCGCTTCATTGCTGTTGAGTCGATTCCAACTCACAATGGAGCAAAGAACCGGCCCATAGGGTTTCCAAGGCTATAGCGTTTATGGAAACACACTCTCACACATCTTTCTCCTTTGGAGTGGGTGGTGTGTTTGAGTTGCCAACCTTTTCATTAACATCGAGTGCTTACTTTACGGAGTGACCAGGGGCTCCTTTGATTAGATATTATTAAAATGGCAATATTTAATAAATATAATTTTAAAATAATCTTAATAGGCATCGTGTTACTCTGTTAAATACATTTTTTCCTTCAAATTGGTGCTGTCCTATGTGCTGCACTACTAACCACAGATCAGTGGTCTAAGTCCACCGGTCCCTCTGCTGGAAAGGTAAGGCTGTCTGCTATACAAAGACTAACCACCTCTGAAGCCTTAAAAAGGGCTGATGTGTCGGTGAGTCAGAATTGACTCGACCCCAGTAGGTTTGGGTTTAATCTAAATATATGCTTTATTTCCTTTTGTTCACAGCTTCCTTAATAAGTGTTTGCATTATGAGATATTAATTTTCAACTTTTATAATATATATGATTATCAATAAATAAATGGATATATTCTGTAATCAAACACAACTTTAATTTTTCTTCCTTATCTGTGTTAGGACATTTGTGTAGCCCTACTTGTATACTTATACTATTTCAACAACTGACTTAATTAGTATTTGAATACTCCACACTGATGTTTGAGGTTATAGATTATCTACACATTTTAACAGCCAATAAAACATTAGATGTCTCTCTTATATTTATTAATACCCCCACCATACTGTAGCTAAAGACAAAGATTTGTTCCTAATTGAATCTCCCTACTTCATTTCATTGGCTATGAAGAACCATCTGGAATTTATATTTCTCCCTCCTGCCAATGTCATCAACCATATGACTCACCTGAACTGACAACCTCTGAAGCCTTAAATAGGGCTGATGCATCGGTGAAAGGGATGGGTAGGCCAGGAGGAGGCCGAGGCCTCCGTTGGCTGCCGGGCCTCCTGGCAGCTCCATGGAGTCCACCAGACACGTGGCCAAGGGTCCTGGCCACAATCTTCCTTCAGGTGCCTGAGGCCAAGCCCTCTGCACGTGCCCCACCTAGAGCCTGCAGTATGACTTTGGTGGGCCACTGTCTCCTGTCTGTCCAGGGCAGACTGAGGGGCCAGCAGACTGCTCTTTAGACGCACAACTGTTGCTCTGAGAGTCAGCTGGGATGTGGGCAGGCGTTGGAGGTCGGTCCTTCTCTGTGGGAGGCAGTGCCCACGTGTCCAGCCCCTGCCTGCCCCCTGTACGCATGGCCAGCAGGAGGTGCAACCCCAGAGATGGTCTTGGCCTTGCTGGAGTCTCAGGCAGGGCTGTGATAAGATGCCCCCGGTGTGGTTGTGAGGTGAAGATGCCAGCTCACTGGAGAGGGGACAGCGGCCTTGGGCTGTGCTGTGTGTGGTCGGGATGGTCCGAGAGGCTGGGTGGAGCCTCTGAGACCTTCTGCTCCCGTGGTGAACCAACAGTCCCGTGTCGCCCCTTACCCAGTGGTGGCACGGTGTCCTCATGCACTGCTTTATCTCTGGATAAACTATGGAGATAACAAAAATCTAATTAAACATAAATGATTTCTTCATAGGTTTCATTTTTTTCCCGTTATCAAAGAACTTGATATATTCATATACACCACAAAGTTATCTCATCCCAATTCCTTGGTATTGGCACTAAATGGTTTCCACTATTTTTACTGGATTATAGAGCTCTCTGAAATAAGCTATTCCTAAGTCAGAGCAGTATGCAACGAAAAGAACGTGAAAGGAAACAAAAACACTGAAATAACATACAATCATAATTCCCTATTATGTGTTGTTGTTGTGAGGTTCCATCAGGTTGGCTCCCACTCACAGTGATCCTTTGTACAAAGGAACAAAAGCCTGCTGGGTCTGATAGCATCCTCACAATTGTTCATGTGTTCGAGCCCATCTTCAGAACCTGTTGCTTTGTTATTAAGTGCAGTCAGGACAGCTGCTACTCCTGACAATCTTAAGAGCAACAAACCCTTGTGCCAGTCCTGTGCCATCTCCATGGTCCTTGATATACTTGAACCTGCTGTTGAGGTTACTGTGTCCATTTCTCCCATTGAGGATTTCTCTCATTTTTGTTGATTTTGCAAAATACAACGTCCTTTTCTAGTGAATGATCTTTCCTGATGATGTGTCCACAGTAAGCAGGACTAGGATTCCAAATCAGACAGTCCGGTTCCAGTATAATTTTCTCAACCCCTGAGATGTAGTGTCTCCTTAAATGGGTGTTAGGTACATAATTCCGTATCAATAACTACATTCCCAGTGTTGTTCAACCTCCACCACTAGGGGACAGTCTTTAAAAAGTCAATTCTTTCATCCCTACCATTAGAGAAGGATGTCCGCACCTGGACAGTCTAGTTCCTATCCCCATCCCCCTACTCCATGACTGTAAAGAAGATGATGCTGCGTCCTAATTTATTTCATTTACTTCTAAGTCTCAATTCTAATTGACTTCAGCTACTTCATCTCACACCACCTGTTTGTCAGTTTGTGGTACTGTGGTGACTTGCGTGTTGCTATGATACTGAAGGCTATGCCACTGGTATTTCAAATAGCATCAGTCACCCATTGTAGAAAGGTGTGAGACTAGGAAGAATGGAGTCGTGATCTACTTCTGAAATGAAGACCATGAAAAACCAAGTAGTGTCTGAGGTCTTGGAAAATGAGCTCCCTGAAGGCGGCAACAATGGACTCAGGCATACCAATGGTGGTGAAGATGGTGTACGGTTGGGGAACAGTTTTTTTGTTGTACATGGGTTGCCATGAGTCAGAGGTGTCTCAACACAATGAACAACAACAGCAGCAGTGGCAACAACAGCTTTATCTTCTCCAGGACACGGACACTGTAACTACACTTGATCTTAGCCAAAAGGCTGAGAAGTGATCGAACATGTAACTGAATACTGTTTTTCAGCCACTAAGAAACCCCAAATGATCCTCAATTTACATATTTAATTTGGATTAAGGGAATTCTCCATATAAATAACTACATAAAAGTTTACCTTGTGTTGAAGAGCCATTGTAAAGGAGAGTTACATTTGAGATCATTTTTGCTAAAGCAAGAAAGATGCATATAAGGGGTGTATGATTGAAAGCTGGGTAACTAAAAGCTCATCCTAACAAAGTTGGAAAGTTAAATGAACCTTAACAAAAACACTGGTAATCAGCATTGCATGAGCCCCAGGTGGCTTAGTGTTATGCATTGGGCTGCTAACTGCAAAGTCAGCAATTGGAACCACCCGAGGCTCAGCGGGGGGTGGGGGGGTGGGTGGAGATGAGGTATTTTATTCTTGTCAAGAATGACTGTCCCAGAAGCCCACAGGGACAGTTCTACTCCATCTAAGAGTGTCGCCATGAGTCAGAATTGATAGGTGGCCGTGAGTTTGAGTTTGTATAGAGGACAAAGTAAAAGAGCATGTAAAAAGTAAAAGAGGCATAACTTGGATATTAGGGTGGTTATTTTCATTTTCCTTCTAGAGCTACTGTCCTGCTCTGTGCCCTGCTCAATCGGAGGGTCTGCGGCCCTCAGGTGCCTTCACTTCACTCTCTACAGGCTGGGTTCTGCCCATATGAGGCACCAATAAGAGATTGGAAAGCAAGGAAAGAAAATATTAAGGAATTCTTTCCTGTGTTGACAGACCCACTTCCATGTAGGTGATGCCTACAATTCTTTTGAGGTTCTGGTGGTACATTTTTGTTTTCCTTCAGGACTGGGGTGGTTATAGCTTCCAACCATTGCTAGCTTCTGGGTGCCCCATTAAATCCTTCCCCTCCCTCATCCCTGTACACAGTGGCTTTGCTAAACTCTCTCGAATCAAGCCCTTTGAGTGCGCCTTTTTGTCCCTTCTGGGCCAAACTGGAGTGACTGGAGTGGCGGTGAGTTTTTCTGGAGAGTGGACTGCTCCCCAAGGTTTCTGACCTTTTCTGAAATGCTTTTTTAGGGCGTGCCGCATTCAGATATTCACTATTAAAGTGTTCAATGCCTTCTCTCAACTGTCATTTCTAGGCCACGGTCCGTTTATAAGTGACCTATTTCTTAGGTCTCACATCTGAAAACTTTCTACATAAGATTATCTCCGCAATGATGATAATACACCAAAAAGCATAGTAAATCCTAATCTTATTTTATTTTATTTTTTTTTGGATTTCTCCATCTTAGAATTCTCTGAGAATTTTATTTTATTTTATTATTTTTATTTTTTAACAATTTATTGGGCCTAATCTTATTTGTAAGAGAACGAAAGAGCCAAGGAACGTGCGTGTGAACCTAAGCCACAACTGGTTGGTGTGACCTTAAGTCAGGTGGCGTCTCAGGGTGTCCCCTCCGAATTTAATCTGTACAGGAGGTTGATCCTAAGGTAGGGTGACCAGATTTTAACATTGGTGGAGCGGGACACCATTGATAAAACGCATATCCTAGCGAAATAGCCACATGGCAACCAAAAACCATACCCCCTAGCTTGTCGTGTATTCTTTCCAAAACTCAGGACTTTTTTAAACCTCCAAGGGACACGGGAAAAAATTGTTCAAAATTGGGACTGTCTCGCCAAAAGCAGGCCCTAGGGCCCAGTTTATTGGGTTGTGTGGGATATATTCATTTCTTTTTTGAGGTATATTTACAATAGGGCCCACGAAAACCTTTCCTCTACATCATCTAACATACTTTTAAAGTTTTAAAGTATCTCACTTCTTTCTAGCCTTACAAGTTTGAGGTTTGGTCTATCAGGATGCAAATTCTTTAAGCCTTACAACTGCAGGCAGCTTTCCTCCGACTCCTCCCGTCAGTTACGGGCGACTGCAGCGTCCCGCTGCCGGGGTCTGCACAGTGGGGGTCTTACAGCCGAAGCCACACACCCTGAACCCCGGAGAGAGAATCCCTTCCCATCACCAGCGATCTAAGGCTTTAGTGTCACGTGAGCAAAGAGGCGAGAAGCTTCCCCGCTTCTCCCCCGCGCCGCCTTCTTGTGCGCACGCGCATACGCCCCGCCTCCTTGTACGCACGCGCACTTGTCCCACCTCCTCGGGAGGAGGCGGGCCCTGCGCGCGCGCGCACGTTCGCATTGCGTGCGCACGTTCGCATTGCGTGCGCGGCGGCCGGCGTCTGCAGCTGAGGGGCAGTGCTGGGCGCAGGTGCGGGCAGGCCACCTGGTAGGGAAGGCGGAGCCTTGGGCGGAGGCGGGCGCCCTTCTCTGCCCCCGGGGCTTACCTTTCCTGTGCTGGTTCGCTAGGTTCCGGTGGACGGACTCCGTGGACGGCCCCCGCGCCACCTGTCTAAGCATCTTCCCTGCCGTTCCAGCCATGCCGAACGCGCGGCCCAGGCCTCGCCCAGGCGCCGCGGGCCGGCACGAGCTGGTGTCGCGGTCCCTGCAGAGCGCCGAGCACTGCCTGGGCGCCCAGGACTTCGGCACCGCCTATGCGCACTACCTGCTCGTGCTCAGCCTGGCGCCCGAGCTCAAAGACGACCTGAAGGTGAGGACCTTTCCCCTCTCACCGGTTGGCCGATCCTCCAGTCTTTTCCTCGGAAGGGGAAAAGGGAGTTTGTTGTTGTTTTCTTCAAAGGGTGGGGGAGCAGGCCTGGGTGCTAGAGTTGGTGGCCGTAGGTGACCGCTGTTGCCATTCTCCCCTGACTTGTGAGTACGGGAATCCTTTGCGCCTCACCTGTGGAATACAAGCATGCAGACTTTTAACAGTTCTCACCGCCTGGGTTGCACCCCGCCGTCATCTCTTGCGATTGGCTCCCCACTGGACTTTCCTGTAGTCTTTTTCAGTGCATCCGGCGTGCACCTTCTATCCTGAAAGTCAAAAGTTGCAACTGCATTTCAAAGCTAGCATCTCTCTCCAAAAAGCAAAGTTCTGTGTGTCGCCCAGGAGACTGATAGTCGTCCCCGCCCCCCAGCAACCCGTCCAAACACACCCCTGCCTCCCTGTGCACGTGCCTGTGCTGGATTTAGAAGGAATGTGGTGTGTTTGTGTAATCGAATCAAGTTTGCAATTTAGTTCAAAGTACCAATCATTCCAAGGTGCAGCCTTTAAGCCTCAGTTATTGAGTTGTTTGTGACATACTCAGGGTGGAGGGAGTTGCCAGCTGAGAGGGGTTTAGTCAAACGGTTTCATCTCTACATACTATTGCCAAATAAGTGGTAGCGTTCGTTTGCACATTTGTTTATTCAGCAGACAGTGCTTATGAAAAGCTATATAAAATTTAAGTCAGTCGATTGTTCAATAATCGGTAAGTTCCACTCCGTAGAATCTTGAACCAGCTTGGTAAGTTGTTTCCTCTTGTACGTTACTGATTAATGCTCTGGATTTGATTTTCTTTTTTATCAAGGAAACTTTTCAGTATACGCTCTTCAAATGGGCTGAGGAGCTTTATGCTCTCAGTCGCGTGCAAGACTTACTTGGTTGCTACGAGCAGGCTTTGGAGCTGTTTCCTGATGATGAAGTGATTTGCAATAGTATGGGAGAACATCTCTTCAGGTTTGAATGATTTCAGTATTGCTTGTTCGTAATTATCAGGAACAAATCATAGAGTCATTTGGGGACATTTGAACATACAAACTATTAAGTACCACCAAAGGTTGGAGATGTGAGAGATTGCCTAGTAAGTAAAAAGATTTTAAAATAGGATTATCAAATATTTTATGTTATGTGTTATACTATAGCAGTCACTGTCCCTAGAGCTGAGATGAAGAATCCAATGCAGAGCCTCCACTACAGGGCTGAGCTGTGTTTCACAGAATGACAGAGAAATGTGCCCTCTGGGTACCACGGAGAACTACACCAGGAGGTGGCTCACTGGAGGGAGTCCAGTATAAAACTGTCCAGTTGGGTTGTACTGGGGAAAGCTGCTGGCCATGGATGATGCTGGTACCTGGTCTTGGAGCAGTCCTGAACACCCTTGAACCAGGAAGCCAACTCTTTTTTTTCCTGTCACTTCTCTCCAGCACTTTTTGTTGACAGTGATTAGGACTATGCCACCTGGTGAGGGAAAAAACAGGAGGGCAAGCAAAAGAAGGAATTTGACAATCACAGTGTAAGCTGGTATGTTGGGTTTCCTCAAGATCATCCCTAGTTTGGATAATTTGTCCAAGACTCATCAGTGTAGCCTTATTTAGGACTATGGATTGTTACAGTGAAAGGACAGCACAAAATCAGCAAGAGGAAAAGACAAAAAAGGGCAAAGTCTAGAGGAAACCAGGTCCAAGTTTCTGTAGGTCTTCTAGTGGACTTAATAAACTGAAAAAAAAAATCTAAAACTAATACTGTGCTACTGAGTCAATTCCAACTCACTCACTCTGTGGGACAGAGTAGAACTGTCCCATAGGATTTCCAAGGCTGGCAAGTCTTTATGAACACAAACTACCACATTTATCTCCTGTGGAGCCACTGATGGGTCCAAACTGCTCACCTTTTGGTTAAAGCCAAGCACTTTAATCACTATGCCATCAAGAAATACTATAAACATATAAATGCCAGTTTTTAATTTTAATTTAAACTTTAAAACTCCTCTGACATGACCCTTGCCTTTTTAAAACACTTGTGATTTCAGTGAAAGTTTACTTAACAGATTAGGTTTTCACTTAACAATTTCTATACAACTTGCTCAATGGCACCAATTTTTAATCCAAAAGAAAGCCACAAATAATAAAAAATGGAACAAATTAAGAATAGATTAAAAGAAATAATAATGTGTTAAATTTTAACTTAACTATATCCGTAATAATTCCCTTTCTGTTGTGTTTTGTGGGTAAGCTTTTCCCATCCCTGGTCAGTGACCTGAAGATACTCAGTGAAGACTTATTCCCAGTAGGGTTTCTGCAAATGTTTTGGGCTTTCACTCTCATTCAGATACAGCCTTCTACAAATCAGGTGCTTAGAATTTAAACTCTCATATATTTCTCTTTGGTTTTGGATTTTATTATTCACTATCTTTGGATCACACAGGCCGATGTGCTTCTGTGTGGGCTTAGCTGTCACCTCTTAGATGGCTGCTTAGATGCTGTTTTAAGACAAGCATTTAAAATCCTATACACTATTTTTTTCTGATAGCTAGGCACCATCTGGTTTCTTTACCACACATTGATATAGCATCTTTAGCTCCAGTGATGCCTCCATAAGGGTAAGTATTGATTAGGACTGCATTCTAAGAACTGATTTTTGTTAGGTTAGTGCCTCAATCGAGTGCAAGCTCAAAATTCACACGTATATCCAAGGGTATATATCCTTATATCCCTGTTCCATTTATTGGCAGTATTTTCAGTTTATTGAGGGATATTGTAAGTGACCTCTATGCTGCCTTTCCTAATTCTCCTAATAGTATCATTAAACCAGTCACTGGTACAGACTTGAGGATATTATCGAGGTAGGAGGAATGTTGATATATGACCATTGCCTTTTATTACAGTGTTGCCCCCTTTTTAGAGTTTCTGAATATCTCTTTTGCCCCTTAAGACACACTTGTAATACATAACAGCATGATTCTTAAAAGTAGACCAAATGCTTCAAGAGGCTTAGGAAAGACTTTAATAAGTACACAAGGGTTTTGTTAGCTCAGTTTTTGTTTTTCTTTTTGGTAAATAATTTTATCGAAGGCTTTTACAGCTCTTAATCACAATCCATCCATCCATCCACTGGGTCAAGCACATCTGTACATCTGTTGCCATCATCACCGTCAGAACATTTTCTTTGTATTTGAGCCCTTGGTATCAGCTCCTCATTGTTTACCTCCCTTCTCAATGAACCCTTGATAATTTATAAATTATTATCATTTTCATATCTTACACTGACCACTGTCTCTCTTCACTCACTTTTTTGTTCATCCCCCTGGAGGGGGCGGGTTATACACTGATCATTGTGATCAGTTCCCTTTTTCTCCCTTCACCTTCCCCCTACCCTCCTGGTATCGCTACTCTCATTATTGGCCCTAAGGGGCTTATCTGTCCTGGATTCCCTGTGTTTTCAACTCTTACCTGTACCAGTGTACATGCTCTTAGTGGGGTGGGTGGGGAGGAATCATTAAAGAACTAGAGGAAAGTTGCATGTTTCATTGTTGCCATACTGTGCCCTGACTGGCTCGTCTCTTCTTTGTGACCCTTCTGAGAGGAGATGTCCAATTGTCTACAGACGGGCTTTAAGTCTCTACTCCACCTGCCCCCTTTTTCTCATCGATATGATTGTTCTGGGTCTTTGGTGCCTGATACCTGATTCCATCAACACCTCATGATCACATAGGCTGGTGTGCTTCTTCCATGTGGGCTCTGTTGCTTCTCAACTAGATGGCCTCTTGTTTATCTTCAAGCCTTTAAAACTCCAGGTGCTGTATCTTTTGATAGCCGGGCACCATAAGCTTTCTGCACATTTGCTTATGCACACATTTTGTCTTCAGCGATCATGTCAGGAAGGTGAGCTAGCTCAATTTTAGTTAATGTGTGGTCCACAATTTACCAGTTAATGACAAATAAGTATAAAAATTGAGAATAAGTGTTTAGAAAAATGTGTATCAGTTTGTGTTGCTGCAAAACTAAACATCAGGACATTTTTTAGTTGGAGAGACTTTTTTTGAAGCTGCATATTAATGATGCATATTAAGACTACATAGAATTACAAAGGATTAGCTATGTTTGTCATGTTTAATAAAAATAGTATATAATTAAGTTATGCATATACCAGGCATAAATTAGTCTGGAAACCAATACACCTGACTTTGAAGGTAAGGTGTGGGCACACCTGGAAAGCTGCTAGCCATAGGCATTAAGGTGTCCTAGTGAGCATGGTGTTCAGAGAGCATTGGTGTTCTCGTGAGTCGGTTAAATGGTTAAGAGAGCTTGTACTTTAGTACAGTAGTACTTTATAATCAAGTATTTGTTAATACTCTGGAATATGTTCACTATAGCAGGAGTTTAGAAAAGATAGAAGTCAGTGAGGATTGCAGTGCTTCTTTGAAGACCCCCCCAAAAGAGGTTGGGTATAATTAGGAATGCTGGGAAGGGGTTGCCAAGCCAGATCTGTGGCATGAACACAGGGAGAGACTGCAGTTGATAGCAGAGTTGAATCTTTTGTCTTTGTCACTTTTTATTCTAGAATGGGCTTTAGAGATGAAGCAGCTGGGTATTTTCACAAAGCAGTGAAGTTAAACCCTGATTTCAACGATGCAAAGGAGAATTTTTATCGTGTTGCAAATTGGTTGGTAGAACGTTGGCACTTTATTATGCTCAATGATACCAAGAGGAATGTGACTTACAATGCAGCAATCCACAAGGCAGTTCATGCAGGGTATAAAAGTGTTCTGGACATTGGAGCAGGAACTGGAATACTAAGGTGTGTTGTGATTGTCTTTTAGTTTTACATACATATAACTACTTTTTAATCAAATAGGCAATTGAACAATGAGATTTGAAATTTAAAGTTTTATTCTCATAACATTGGTAAGGTGATAACATGCATGATTATTGTATTTCTTACTGTAACTTTACCAACACTGGCAGAAGTGCTAAGGCAATTTTAGAGTGATTGGTACTGATTTTTTAGAGTAACTTTTGCACTATTTCCAATGGGGAGTCTAGTTTTCTAAGTTAAGTACTATTTGCCTTCCTCATACCTGTTTTGTTTTCTTACTTGGGGGATGGTGCTATGATTTATTGTATGTTGTGCTTTTGGACAAGAATATTATCCCCCCTCCTTTTTTTTAATGTGGAATAAATAGTGCTTAGATTAATTAAAAATTAAAAACCCTGTCTTTAAACATCATAATTCTGTTTGATGAGCATTCTGGAGTATGTTTTCTTCTTTTTTTTTTTTTAACAATTTATTGGGGCTCATACAATTCTTATCACAGTTCATACATATACATACATCAATTATATAAAGCACATCTGTACAGTCTTTGCCCTAATCATTTTTTTCTCCTCTTTTCTTTTTTTACATTTTATTAGGGACTCATACAACTCTTATCACCATCCATACATATACATACATCAATTGTATAAAGCACATCCATACATTCCCTGCCCCATGGAGTATGTTTTCTTGATGGAGCATTTTTTCCCCTCTTGTAGTATGTTTGCTAAGAAAGCTGGTGCACGTTCAGTGTTTGCCTGTGAGCTGTCCAAGACCATGTATGAACTTGCCTGCGATGTGGTGGCAGCAAACAAGATGGAAGACATCAAACTCTTACACATGAAGTCACTTGACATAGAAATTCCAAAACACATTCCTGAAAGGTATTGCGATATAAATTAATTTTAGTGTGTGTCATCATTTTATTAAACAGAACAGAAACCAGAATTCATATTTCTAGCTTCTAGTTAAACGAAATGATTAAACTCTTATTTTGGCATACAGCAGATTTTCATAATAGGTTGTATATTTTTCCTTTTATATTACACATATTTTTATAAATTTTATTTATTTAAATTTTAAGTTATATTGATATATAATTCATATATCATGTAATCTAATGATTTAGACCTATTGAAAAAGTTGCACAATTATCACCAAAGTTGTATTCTTTTTAGAAAATTTTAAAGATTTGAAGATTTACTAAGTAAACTTGACATTTAGCAAGTTACCCTTGGTGACCTCAATATTTTAGCCTGTAAAGCTAGATAATACCAGTTGAGGTGGTGTTATCCGTATGATTAGTAATTATTTTTAAGTTGTACTACAGACAGTAACTGTGTGGGTCAGGTTTGGCTGATGGGCTTATTTCATTTTGTGAAAGTGTCCTTGGCAAACATGTAAACTCTGGAAGTGTCGGTAGAGTAAGTGTTGGGCTGTGACCCTCAGCATCGGTGGCTCAAACCCACTGGCCAATGGTTGGGAGAAAAATGAAGTTTTCGGTTCCCATAAAGATTTGTAGTTAGTTTACCCTCTGTAGGCTTGCTGTGAGCTGGAATTTAGTAGTACCATAAGTCACAAGGATGATGGTTTTATTACGGTAACTCATTGCCAGTGTGGTAAGGCTGACTCATAGCGACCCTGTAGGACAGGATAGACCTGCTCCTGTGAGTATCCAAAGCTATCAGTTTTTGAGCACGCTGTAGCACTAGCTAATACCCACCATGGGCCATTTTACTTGATGTCTATTTGCTAAAACAATATCTTCCAGTTACTCGGTGCTTTATGCATTTTAACGTATTTTACATTTGTTCTCATGGAAGAGACCCTTTTATATGGTTACGTCAGGGATTAGACCTGATTCATAAAGGTAAACACCATGCCGAATCAAATGACCTTAATCTGCATTTTCTTATGATGCAGAATTTTAATCTGCAGTCTTTATGAAGGTGTATTGGCATTGAATCCAGAGGTAGGGATACCTACTCAGACTCTGTTACTAATTAATTTGACCTTGAGCAAATCTCTAGGCTTCAAGATGTTTATCTAGGTGGTTTGAACCACCTTCCACATTCTAAATGTTTGCTATCTTAGATAATAAACATTCTCTGTATGTATAATAGTGGATTTATGTGTGCGTTATATCAAAATAGTTTTTGCCCTGGACGTTCCCATAGTCTACATAGGAAGATAAGGTATATTTAGTGAACTTTATCCTTTAAGAACTCAGCTGGTACTTGCAACAGGCGTTAAAGGAATTCAGAACAGGGAGAGATCAGAAAACGATTGGAAGGAACTGGACTAGGCTTTCCTGAAGACCCAAAGCTAGTAGGTGAAGCAAGGGCAGTGACAGGAGAAGACAGCTCATTGTCCATCTCCTACTAACAGCACTGTCGGAGAAGATGGAGAGTGGAGTGTGAGAGGACTACTTACCCTGCATTAGCTGTTGTTAGAAGCGAGAAAGATTACTCATTTTAATAAAAGTGGGTTTGCCCTCGTGCTAGTAGCCTCCCTCATCTGATGATTTGTCTGTGTCTTTGTCTCTTTGAAGACTTAAAACGTGTGCTCTTTAAATTAAAAAAAAAAGTGGGGTTGTAAAAAATTGATTATTGCAGTGTAAAAGTCCAACTTTAAGGAGGGTTGCTGATAAAAGTAATGGGAATGAACCATTTTTAATGAAAAGTGATGAGCCCCACACATGAGTGAGTGAGTGGAGAACAGAGCACAGGGAACATGAGGTTCAGATTTGGAAATGAAAACGGAATTGTATTAGACAATTTTACATACTGACTGTTTCTGTAATATGCTCTTCCTTTCTCTCCTCTCGTAGCTCTGACATCTTTGTGTAGTAGCATGACATTGTACTTACATGTATCTTTAAAAAATCATTCTATAGAGTGTCCCTAGTTGTAACAGAAACTGTCGATGCAGGTTTATTTGGAGAAGGAATTGTGGAGAGTTTGATACATGCATGGGAAAATTTACTTTTACAGCCAAAGGTAAGCATGAAAACACTTTAAGCATCCATTGTTTGAACGGATAAGAATTGAAACCCAAGTGTATTTACAAAGCAGTATGAAATATATTTCCTACCATTTGCCTGTATACTGTGTATTTGGAAGGAAATCCATACAAAAATCATTTAAAACATGTATATTTATATTCCCAGATGAGGTAGATTGGCAAAATATACTCCTTAAGGAATTAAAAAAAAGTGAGGTTAGTTGGTGTCCATTGAGGTTAAATTGTGACATCCATGAAAACTTTAGAGAAAGAGGTCCTTTCAGCTGCACAGTCCTTGTTGCTTGTATTTGTGTCAAAGTACAAAAAGGCTTTGTGGTAGTGTTTGATTTGGTGTGGTTAATTGCTCACCTGCTAGCTGAAAGGTAAGTTATTTGAGTCTACTTGGAAGCTCCTTGGAAGAAAGGGCTTGAGGACTGTTGATCTGCTTCTGAAAAATGGCTTGTTGAAAGCCCTCCTTCATACACAGGAGCTGCCATGAGGTAGAATTTACTCAAGGACAAATGGTAGTGTGGTTTCATAATTAGAATCATACCCAATACCCGGTCGTGCTTAGTAAGCTTACTATAGTTTCCTTCTTCCCTCTCATCCTTTCTTTGTTTATACTTATTTTAAAATTTTCATACATAACAAAGAAAAGGAAAACAACCCAGCTTATCCTCACTTAGTTTGAAAGGTTTTTTTTAATTCAGCCTGTTATGCATTTTACATGCAAATAACGGTATCGTGGTTATTGTTTTACTTTTCAGTCCAAAGGTGAAGATGATGATTGTGAGAAGTATGGGAAAGTTATCCCGGCAAGCGCTGTTATATTTGGGATAGCAGTGGAATGTGCAGAGATACGAAGGCATCATAGGTGAGTGATTATTTAAATAATGTATTAAAAGCAGTGACTTTATTTTCTTAAAGAAAATCATTTTAATGGGGGCTCCTTCAACTCTTACCACAATCCATACATCCATCCATTGTGTCAAGCGCATTTGTACATTTGTGGCCCTCATCATTCTCAAAACATTTTCTTTCTACTTCAGCCCTTGGTATCAGCTCCTCATTTTTCCCCTCCCTCACAAACTCTTGATAATTTATAAATTGTTATTATTTTTTCATGTCTTACACTTACCAATGTCTCCCGTCACCCACTTTTCTGTTGTCCGACTCCCAGGGAGGGGGTTATATGTAGATCATTGTGATCAGTTTCCCCTCTCTACCCCACCTTCCAATTACCCTCTTGGTATCACTACTCTCAGTATTGGTCCTGAGGGGTTTATCTGTCCTGGATTTCTTGAGGGGTTTATCTGTCTTGGATTCCCGGTGCTTTCAGCTCTTATCTGTACCTGTATACGTGCTCTGGTTTAGCCAGATTTGTAAGGTAGAATTAGGATCATGATAGTGGGGAGAAGGAAGCATTAAAGAACTAGAGGAAAGTTGTGTGTTTCATCGATGCTACACTGCACCCTGACTGGCTCGTCTCTTCCTTGTGATCCTTCTGTAAAGGGATGTCCAATTGCCTACAGGTGGGCTTTGGGTCCCCAATCTGAACTCCCCCCTCATTCACAATATGATTTTTTGTTCTGGGTCTTTCATGCCTGAACCCTGATCCCATCGACACCTCATGATCATACAAACTGGTGTACTTCTATGTGAATTTTGTTGCTTCTCAGCTTGATGGCCTTATCTTCAAGCCTTCAAGAGCCCAGACACTGTATCTTTTGATAGCCAGGCACCATCTGCTTTCTTCACATTTGCTTATGCACCCATTTTGTCTTTAGCAATTGTGTCAGGAAGGTGAACATCATGGAATGCCAGATTATTAGAACAAAGTGTTCTTGCATTGAGGGAGTACTTGAGTAGTGGCCCAACTTCCGTCTGCTACCTTGATTATTAACATATAAATATATGTACATAGATAGATTTCCCTATTGTTATATATAAATATATTCACATATGTATATGCCTGCCTTTAGACCTCTATAAATGTCCTTCGCCTCCTAGTACTTTCCTCTGTTTCCTATTACTTTCCTCTTGTCCCACTATCATGTTCTGCCTTTCTTCAGGTTTCAGTAATTATTCTGTTACATTGCCCTTGATCAAGCCCTACCAGACCTCCTACACCCTCCTCACCATTAATTATAGATCATTGTTCCCTTGTCTCCAAAACAGTAATTTTAAATAGCAAACTATATTTTATACGTTATTTAAGTTAAAAAAAGTTATTTAAGTGAATACTATTTGCATATGATTTGTAGTTTTCTGACTTTTAAATTCATGTTGACTGTAGTCTTTAGGTTTTTTGTTTTGTTTTTGGCATATATTTTACTTGGTTTTAAAATGAAATTGTGGGATTAAAGTCATCCTTTTAAAATGAAAAATAAATTTTGACGCAGTCTAGTGTCCTAGTGGCTTAGTGGTTGTGTGCGTGTTGGGCTGCAATCTGCAAAGTCAGCAGTTTGAAACCACCAATTGTTCCAAGGGCATTTCTACTTTGCCTTGTAGAGTCAACTATGAGTGGGTATTAATCCAGAGACATTGAGTGAGTTTGAGTATCTTTTTTGATGTATGAAAATTTTCATGCAAAAAATATTCACACCAATCTTAGACAAAATGTAGCAAAAATTCCAATAGGAAAATAATTTTGATTTTATTAATTTCTACCATTCTCTTCTATCTTTATTATTATTATAATATGTAACTGAATGGGATGAACTTTAGGATCTTACTATCCTTGAGATACTAAGATTTACTCTTGAAATAAATATTTGGTGATGCCTGCAAAAGTCAGAACCCGTGTAAGGTAGAAACCTGTCAGAGAAGGACAACTCAAGATATTTTCCACTAAAATGAGACAAAAGTGTCAAGACTGTCCTGTCAGAGACAGAAAACTTGTGAGACCTGGAAAGACAAGGCTGCCTTGTTGAGTTTGGGCTTCCAAAGGTTTCACTGTATAAATGAAAATGTGAGATTACCCATTTTAATTATAGCTATTTCCTGGTGAGGTTTTTATTCTTGAATGTTAATGAATGTTGTAGTTTGCTAAAATGTTGATCCAGGTTTTGTTAAGACTTTCAGGAGCCCCTTCTTACTGTAATAATAATTCATATGGCTTTGTAATTATTTGAGGAAATACTGGTGAGTAAAAGAAGAAAATGAAAATTACCCTAAGCTCCTCATTGGTAGAGGACCAGGATTCACTTTTATTGTATATTTTTTCTTATCCTTTTCCATGTTGCTAACAAGGGAACAGTAACAATGGTTAGTCATTGGTAGGGCACAGAGCAGTGGTGGTCAGACAGTGGTACTGGCTGTCTAGGCATGTACTGGTTGAATATACACAAACACATAAATTTAAATTTGTTTCTAAAGTATTGATATAAAATACTATATGTATAATTACATAATTATACATGTACATATATGTGTTAGCCTCTTCATATTTATTTTATGATTAAAAAGATACTTTATTAAAAATAGTTTTACTTACTATTTTATCTTAATTTTTTAAAGATCATTTTATTGGGGGCTCTTACAGCTCTTATAGCAATCCATACATCAGTGTATCAAGCATATTTGTGCATATGTTGCCATCATTTTCTAAACATGTACATTCTATGTGAGTCTTGGTATCAGCTGCTCTTTTTACTCTCCCTCTCTCCCTCCCATTTTTGTGGCCCTTTGATAAATTATAAATTATTTTCATATCTTATACAGACTGCTATCTCCCTTCCCCTACAGTTTCTTTCTTCTCTCCTTTCTCCACCTTTCCCCTTTCCTCCTGGTATCGGTACTCCCTTTCCCATTCCTGAGGGGTTTGTCTGACCTGGATTCCATGTGTCCTGAGCTCTGATCTGTACCAGTGTACGTGCTCCAGCCTAGCCCTCAGTGAGAGGCAGGACTGGGTTATGATAGTGGGGATGACTCAGAGAACCAGAGGAGCATTGTGTGTTTCATTGGTGCTATACTTCACCCTGGTTGACTCATTCCTTCCTTGTGACCGCTCTGTGAGGGGATGTCCTATTGTCTACAGATGGGTTTTGAGTCTGCTCCGGCCCCCCTTATCCTCAAAAATATGGGTTTTTGTTTGTTTGTTTGTTTGTTTGTTTGTTTGTTTTGGGTCTTCTGGCGCCTGTTCACTGATTTCATTGACACCTCATGATCACACAGGCTGGTGTGGTTCTTCTATGTGGTCTTACTGCTTCCCTGCTAGATGGCTGCTTGTTGAACTTCAAGCCTTTAAGACCCCAGATGTTACTGTATTGAGGGAGATAAGTTCCTGTTAGCTGGCTGTAGACCAGAGGAAGGGAACGCGTTAGAAGTGTGCTGGCAGGGGGCAGACAGTTACTACTAAAGACTCCACTTGACAAGTAAACAGAGTCCTAGGTTCTTCCCTCATTACTTCAAGTACAAAAGTGGGTTGCACTTTCCAGTCACGGGATCATGGAGACCATGCTTCTGAGATGGCTTACTCTTGGACACAGAAGAGATGCTTTGATGAAGGTGTGGCTTTGTCTTTCAGTGGACCATATCCACAAGGAAACAAAGGGGGGTGACTTGATTCACACCCCTCAGTAAGGTGGAGACTCAGAATAAAGCCTAATTCAATACTGTCTGTTAGCCTATTAGAAGTCCCTCCAACATGAGATTCTAACCACAGGCATAGAGGATAGAATTTACAAGACATCCCAAAAGGCATTGTGGCTAGCAGGGCCTTACTAATTGACTGTATCGCAGGATCACTACATTAATAAGTTGGAGGAGGAGCCCTGGTGGTACAGTGGGTCACGTGTTCGTCTGCTAACCAGAAGGTTAGTGCTTTGAATCAAGGAGCCACTCATGGGAGGAGGATGTGGCTTTCTGCGGCTGTAATGGGGTGTGGTCTTGGAAACCCTTTGGAACAGTTCTACCCTGTCTCCTGGGATCGCTATGAGTTGGATTTGACTGGTTGGTAGTGGGTTGGTATTAATCATGAAAATGTAAATTATGTCAGTGGAATAACATTTTAAAACTGCTTTTATTAGCAAATACTAAAAGTTGTAAATGATACCTTGTTTTCTTAAGGTTTGGGAATTACTTATACATGGTTATGTTGTACAATATTTTAATAGTTCAACTTTAATACAAGAGTTTGTTAGTTCAGTCTAAAGAGTTTAAAGATATTTATAGTCCTTGACCTAGCAGTTCTACTTAAGGGAGTCTTTCCAGACTGCTCATAACCAAAAGGCCTTGAAAAATTCCATTGATCTTTTATTTGCATTTTTCCACAAACTGTTTTTAAAATCATTTTATTGGGAGCTCTTACAGATAAAACAATTCATAATTCAATTAGATCAAGCATAATTGTACAATTGTTGTCACCATCATTTAAAAAACATTTTCTTCTTGAACTCTTTGATATCAGCACTCATTTATCCCCCTCACTCCCCCCCAGGAACCCTTATTTTTATATTATTTATTTCTTTGCCATAACTTACCCCATCCAATGTATCTGCTCACCTACAATTCTGCTTTTTGTTCCCCTCGAGTGGGGCTATACAGTCATCATTGCTATCGGTCCCCCGCCCCTTCCCATACCCTCAGGGAATCCTTATTCCCATTACTATTTCCTAAGGATTTATCTATCTTGGATTTCATGCATCAGACAATCTTATACAACTGAACATACGCAGGTCCAACAAGATTAATGAGCTAAAACTACGGCCATAATAGTGAGAGGAGGAAATATTAAAGATTTAGGATAGTTTATCGGTGCTATGTAATCCTTTCCAGGTGGCCCTTCTGAGAGGACTATCCAGTTATCTTACAGGTGGGTGTTAGTTCTCCACTTTGTCTATGCTCCTTCATGTCAATTTGATCCTAAGTTTTTGAATTTCTGATACCTCTTCCTGTCTACACCTCATGATCACACAGGCTAGTGTGCTTATTCCATATGGGCTTTGTTGCTTCTCTACTGGATGGCTGCTTGTTTAAACCTGTAAGACCCCAGATGCTATATCTTTTAATAGCTGAGCACCATCAGATTTCTTCACCATATTTGCTTATGCTCCCCTTTTGCCTTCAGTGATCATTTCGGAAAGGTGAGTATCATACAGTGCCACATTATTAGAAAAAGCTGTTCCCTGACCCTTTTTTAAAATTTAATTTTGATAGTGAATTAGGGTAAGGGTTTACAGAGCAGATCAGGTTAACATTAAAACAATTTATATACGTTTAGTTTGATCTCACCCACTGGAATCTGTCAGTATACCATTATTTATGCGACTTCCACTTGGTGTTTCCTGTCCATTCCTCCTCCTTTCCTAACCTCTGAACTTCATCTTTTAGTAGATGCCCTTTTGATTTCAAGTGGCTTGTTATTCTAGTACAGATGCGAGTTCAGTTCCAGACCTGAAGGATGACTAAGGGACTCTTAGGAAGCCTTTTGAGGTTTCCACATTTTTCTCCCACTTTATCCAGAACCTTCTAATGAGATCTTTGTTGGAGGAGTCGGTTGTGGTAGCTGTGCACCATCTAGTTCTGAGATCAGAGATCTGGAGACTGATGTGTTTGTGGTCCATTAGTTCATTGAACTAAGTTCTCACCTGTCTTCCAGTTTTCATCACTCTTCTTTCCACTGGGTGGGCAAGGGAAAGACCAATGGTTGCCCTTTAGATGGCTGCTTGCAAGCTTTTCAGAGCCCAGTTGGTATTCGCCATAGGATGATGCTGATCATTGTCTTTGTGAACTTGGTGTCCCCGATACTATGGGCCTTGGGTCCTCTAGCCCTGAACTCATGTCGTAACATTGCCTCCTCTGTGCTCCACTGCATTCATGGGTAAATTTGTTGCAAAGCTAAATAAAGACGCATATACAAACATGCTCTGTTAAACCTGTATATATACTCGTGGGTATATTCTCTCTAGCTTTCCCACACCTATCCAAATACCCACGCATAGATCATCACTTATGCAGGATTGTGTATTTAACAGCATTTGCCTGTTGCCTTTAGCTCTTACAGACCTCCCCTGTGGTCCCTGCCTGCACACTGTATAGTGCTTTCCCTTTCACCTGTGTTAACACGTGTACCCTCTAGCCTGTGACTTCTCTCCCTCCGTTCCCCTAGCACTTCTGTTAATGGTCAAAGAATGGTTCTGTCATTCTGAAAACCTTTCATTGACTTTTTATGATAGTGGTCTCATATAATATTTGTCCATTTATAATTGAGGAATTTCACTCCATGTACTGCCCTCCTTTAGCTTTATCCCTGTTAGGAGCTAATTCTTAGATTGATTGTTAGTCTTTAACATTGCATAGTATTCCATTGTGTGTATATACCAAAGTTTATCTGTTTTTCCACTGGTGAGCATTTAGTTTGTTTCCATCATCTTATGTTCTTGAGCGCAGTGAACATGAGTTCTATGAACTGCTTTTTTTAATGAACTCTTTGAAATCCCCTATGAAAGAATTTTTTTGCTTATTTTTAATATGAGCCCTTTGTTGGATATATACATTGCAAATCTCATTCCCCACTTAGTGGTTTCATTTTTAAAAATTTTCATAAATAGTTGTATATGTATGTTTATACCCAAGAAATTTTGCCTAAGAAGTTTTATTTAATTTTTATGTTTATTTTGTTCTGGACTCATTTAAGATGATCTTACTTGCTGTGTTAGTCTGGGTAGACTAGCAAAACAAATCCAGAGATTGATGTGTATAAGAAAGAGGTTTTATATACAAGAGCAATTGAACATTGAGAAAACATCCCAACCCAGTCCAGGTCAAGTCCATAAATCTGACATTAGCCCATATGTCCGATACCAATCTGTAGAGTCCTCTTCAGACTCAGGAAACACATGCAATGGCGCTGATTACAGGAAGATCACAGACCTGTGGGTAGAAAGTCTTGTGGATCCAGTGGCAATAGAAGCATCTTAGCACTGGCAGGGGTCTCCACTTGGCTTCTTCAGCTCTGGGCACTATGGTAGTTCCATGTGTCTTGTCAGTTGCAATGTCTCTCAGGGAATGAGTCAAGAGAGAATATCTCCTGCCTCCCAGGAGGAATACAGTAGTTCCCAGAATACTCAGGAGAAGGCCATGCCCACACAGAGGCCTCATTGGCTGTGAGTTGATTGACAACATAGACTCCATCCCTTCATTCTCAATCCTTCCAAATTGACAAATAATTATATAACTACCACACTTGATACTAAAAAAAACCCATCCTTCTCCTTATTTTATCCTGTACTCTTTTGTTTTTCCTCCCCCAGGGTTGGTGTTAAAAACATTGTGGGGATCCACTTGCCAACAAATGTGAAATTCCATAGTCCAGCTTATTCCTCTGTAGATGCTGAAGAAACCGTTGAACCTTATACAACTGAAAAAATGAGCCGAGTTCCTGGGGGATATGTGCCTTTGACTGAATGTTTTGAAATTATGACAGTAGATTTCAACAATCTCCAGGTAAAAAAAAGTTGATTATTTGTTTAAACAGTGTCTGAAGTCCAATAGTTAGTAAGGTGATACATATGATAGTCTTAGATTAAGAATTTACGAAGGCAGGGGAAAAGAAGTGTTAACAAACCCAGGGACAAGGGAACAAGTAATTGAAAATTGATGGCGAGGAAGGTGTAGGATGCCTGGTAGGGCTTGATCAAGGGCAACGTAACCAAGAGGAAGTACTGAAACCCGAGTGAAGGCTGAAGATAATAGTGGGACAAGAGGAAAGTAAAAGGAAATAGGAAAGAACTAGGAGGCAAAGGACATTTATAGAGGTCTAAATACAAGTGTGTACATTGTGTACATTGTAAATATATTTGTATATAATGATAGTGAAATAGATCTATACATTTATATGCTAAGTATTAAGGTAGTAGATAGACATTGAGCCTCTTCTCAAGTACTCCCTCAACAAAAGAACACTTTGTTCTAATAACCTGGCATTGTATGATGTTCACCTTCCTGACATGTTTGCTGAAGACAATTGGGTGCATAAGCACATGTGGTGAAGAAAACTGATGGTGCCAGGCTATCAAAAGATAGAGCATCTGGGGTCTTAAAGGCTCGAAGATAAACAAGCGTCCCTCAAGCTGGGAAGCAACAGTGTCCACATGGCAGAAACTACACCAGCCAGTGTGATCATGAGGTGTTGATCGATCAGGTATGAGGCATCAAAGACTCAGAACAAAAAATCATATCGATGAGAATGAGAGGGAGTGCGGAGTAGAGACCCAAAGCCCATCTGTAGACAGTTGGATATCCCCTTACAGGGAGGAGACGAGCCAGTCAGGGTGCAGTATAGCATTGATGAAACATGCAACCAACTTTCCTCTAGTTCTTTAAGGCTTCCTTCCCTCCACTATTATGATCCCAGTTCTACCTTATAAATCCAGCTAGGCCCGAGCATGTACACGGGTGTAGATAAGAGCTGGAAACACAGGGAATCCAGGATTGATAAACCCCTCAAGACGAGTAATGAGAGTATCGATACAAGGGGATAAGGGGAAAGTGGGGGGAGAAAGGTGGTACTAATCACAATGATCTACCTATAATCCCCTCCCTGGGGGACTGACAACAGAAAAGTGGGTGAAGGGAGACATTTGTCAATCTAAGACACGAAAAAATAATTTTTAAATTGTCAAGGGTTCATGAGGAGGGAGAGGTAGAGGAGGAAGGGGAATATTGAGGAGCTGATACCAGGACTCAAGTAGAAAAAATGTTTTGAAAATGTTGATGGCAACATATATATAAATGTGCTTGACATAATGGATGGATGTATGGATTGTGATAAGAGCTTTATGAGCCCCAATAAAATTATTTTTAAAAATTTAAATATATTTCACTTGTTGCAAGTAAAGAAAATGAAGAAAAGGGAATCAGAATTCCCTCCTGAAATGATTAGGAATTTACTGGTACTTAAATTTGGGACACGTGTGATCTGCCAGGTGCTCTCACATGTGTTCTTAGGTTAGCTGTCAGGGCAGTTCTGTCGAATGAGTTGTGATTCTCCTTTTGTTACACTGTGGCGGAAACATACACTGTTCAACTTATGCCACCTGTGTGTGCTGGGGCCTGTGCTCTATACTGGAGCTGGCACTAAGCCTGATCTGCCGTTTCAAGTGAACAGAGAGCATGCCAGTCTCCAGATTGAATTTTGCATTCGTCAGTTGTCCTGGTTTGCCCAGGGCAGAGGGGCCTCCTGAGTTGTGAGACTTAACTTTTAAAACTAGCATACTACCAAATAAAGCAGGATGAGTTGATCATCTTAGAGGATGTATACGTGTGTGGGTGTCGGGCAGGAGGATGTGCTGCACAACAAACGTGCCCAAGGATATCCAGAAACTTACCATAAAATCTTTCTTTGATGGTCTATAAGACTAGATTAAGTCAACTTCATAAATTTTTTTAGATGGAACTTGTCTGGGGAGCTAAGAGTTTTGTAACTAAACTTTCTAAAATAGAGAAACGACTTAATTTTTGGCCTAAGAAAAATGGCAATTTCTTGCATTTGTTACTCGACTTTTCTTGTGATGGTGTGGAAGTAATTTAACTTGTGCCTCGCTGTCCGCTGCACGTGAACTGCCCGTGCACACGCTCGAGTGTGCATTGTTTGCCACAGGGTTCCAAAAGGGAACCAAGCGGCGGTAGGTGACAACTGTCTAGAAGCTATACTTACTCTTTGAAGCCCTTCTTTTCATTTTTCTTCACCACAATGAAATCCTTACTCGGTTTAAGTTTTGGAAGTAATGTTTGCCAGGTTTAAACATTCAAGTTGATAGAGGAAAACTGGAAAAAGCCAGAGTGTTTCCCCCACCATTTTTCCCCCTTCCTCTAAGGTCATTAGTTTGAAAACCATCTTTGCATCTATGAAAATATACAAGCATTCTTTATTTTTCCTTAAGAAAACAAAACATGGATGTATGTAGGGATTGTGATGAGTTGTACGAACACCCAATAAAATGATTAAAAATAATAAAATTTTAAAAACAAACCAAAACAATACTGCTTTGCCCTTTTCATTCCTTGTTTGATTATGGGGTTCTTCCCATGTCTGGGATATCTGTTTGCTTCATTTGTCAAGCAGTGGAGTGGAATTCAGTTGACTGGGTCAGAGCTTCCCTTCCAGCGTGCTTTACATGGTTATAGTGGTCCTTCCCTGAGGGGTCTGGGCAGAACTTACAGTAATGTGATAATGGAGGCATTTTTATATGAATTCTGTAAAACCTTCTCGTTCCTTTTATGTTTTCATCAGGAATTAAAAAGTCTTGCAACTAAGAAGCCTGATAGGATCCGAGCCCCTGTTACTAGAGAAGGCACGCTGGATGCTGTTGTGGTTTGGTTTGTGCTGCAGCTCGATGATGAACACAGTCTATCCACAAGTCCAAGTGAGGAGACGTGCTGGGAGCAGGCCGTCTACCCTGTACAGAACCTTGCAGGTAGAGCTTTTCTGGTGTTTATCTTTAACTTGTTGCTTTAATCCTCTGAACTTTGGAATTGGGAAGAACAAAAAGCACTAAGCAGACAGGAATTCATGTGACGTTTTCAGTTAAGAGGTGGGTTAAATATTTCGGAATGTCCCTTTTCTTATTTACAAGGAGTTTTAAATACATTTGATTAAGAAGAGATACTAAAAAGTAACTCTGTTCCATCCCAATCATTTGATCAGCTTTGACGACTGGTTATTAGTAGATTAGAGAAGTGCTGGCACCATCTCCATGGGAAAGCTTGACTTTGAGCTGAGTTCTTCCTGGCAGACAATCTATGGGGCTGGAACGTGCATGCTCTCACGTTAGCACAGTGTTGTACTTACAGATGAAAAGAGTCGAGGGATCCAGACTATCCAGGGAAGTTGTGACAGTCTTTTTCCATGAGATAATTTCTACCAGCAATGTCATGGGTAGCAGTGTAGTTTGCAGGAGTTTTGTTACACAGAAAAACTGTTGGTTTGTTCTAACAAAATTTTATTGAGACACAGCTATGCCCTTTCATTTCTTAATGTATTTTTGGTGAGCAGATACACAGCAATAATTTCCCACAGGCAGTGTTCAGTGACATTAATTACATTGTTTACCCTGTATCCACATTCTCACTGCTCTTCCAGTGGATTACAGTCGCACTCATTAAGTCTGGTTGCCCCCCCCCCCCCCCCGGCCTTCTCTTCTCTGCTTTGAAATAGCTGTTGTCCATTCGTCTCATAGGTACTTTAAAAAAGAGTGCAGTACATAAAGGTGGCAGTACATAATTATTTATGGAGTAATTTCACTTAATGAGCTAATTTTTTGGTTCATGATTTACAGAGTATATCAGGGTGACAATCCCAGAGAAACCTCTAGTCTTTCCATGGATCCAATACATCCTGATTCTTTTGAGAACTTAAAGTTCGGGTCCACATTTTTCCTGTTCTGTCGGGTGTGACCCTGATGAGAAGATCCACATTGAACAGGTATTCAAGAGTGGTGGCCGGGCACTGTTTAACTCTTTGGTCTCGGTCAAGGAGGCTGCGGGTCTTGGAGACAATCTTGCAGTCTGGGTCCTTCTCTCAACCCAGGGTTTCTTTTTTTTTTCTCTTGTGAACAAATCAATCTTAGTCTTGCAAAGTTTTAAGATCCTAGGCACTACTAGCCAAACTAGGATGTAGAACATGTTATAAGCTATATTATATCAGTTGACCTAATTGCCCCCTGAAACTATGACCAAATCTTCAAAGAAAACTCATCCTGTGAGGTGTTTGGCTGTGTCTATATCTGTAGTTTCTATGTAAAAAGCTCTAGAGTTTGAAAACAAGTAAACTGCCTTGGAAGCAGTGCAAGCAGAATGCTCCTTGGAAGTGAGAATGGCGAGACTTTTTCACTTACTTTGGGCATGTTATCAGGAGAGTCTAGTCTCTGAAGAAGGACAGGCTGGTGTGTGTCCTCCATGAGGACTTGTTGCTTCTCTCCTAAATGGCCACTTGCTTCACTTCAAGCCTGTAAGACCCCAGATGCTGTATCTTCTAATAGTCCGGACACCATCAGCTCTCTTCACCACATTTGGTTATGTGGTGAGCATCACAGAGTGCCAGGTTGTTAGAACAAAGTATTCTTGCATTGAGGGAGGGCTTAAGTAGAGGCCCAAAGTCCGTCTACTTCCTCAATCTATTGCCACATAAAAATATGTACATAGGTCAATACCTCTATTTTTATGAATTAATATATTTACATAAGTGCATACTTGTTTATACCTCTATTCATAGCTGTACTTCTTAGATCTTTCCTGTCTCCTTTTACCTTCCTCCTGCCCCACTATCACACTCATCCTTTATCTGCCTCGTAGTAATCCCTCTCAGCTAGTTTGCTGTTGCTCCAGCACTGCTAAGATCTCTACCTCCTCATTGGTTTTTAACTCCCTAGTTGTTCCCCTGTCTGTGGCGCTGTTTGCTCAACACTCCTTTCCTTTACCTTCTTCTCCCCACAAGTCCCTCCGGAACTGTTGGTCCTGCTGCTTTTTCCTCAGGCTTGCTTCCCATGCCTGTCTTATATAGGTAGGCAAAACAACAATAACAGATAAAAAGAAAACAAAGGATTGAATAAAAGAGGGGAAAACTAGCAAAAAACAAACCAACCTCCAAACCAAAAAGCATACATAATTCCAGGTCTGTCTGCTGACTTTTATGACTATCTCCTCACTGGTACTGGGGGTTCTGAGAACTGCCCTTTTACCCTGAAGTCTATTTACCCTTTTACCCTGAAGGCTTTGCCTTCCTCCAGTTGCTGATCTTTTATGGTCCCCGCTGTGGGGGTAATCAGACCAGACTCACTCCCTGCTATGTGTCCTAGCAGCTCCGTGCAGGAACGTCATCCTCAGGACGTGGTGTCCTCACTCTCTCTTTCTTTCTGGGCTTCTTCTCTATGGGCATGGCATGCCAGCTCCTCTCCCCAACCTGTAGCACCTACTTCTAGGGTATGTGTGCGTGTTGGTTTGGCTCTGACTGGGCCTGACCTTGTTGACCTCTCTGTTCATGGGTTGCTCCATGTGGTTACGTTGTCTTCAAGGCTTGGCAGGCCGTGGTGGGGTCTGCTCTCATGCTTCCATTTCTGTGAAGATATAAACAATACCTCCCCCACCCCCAGGTGGATTAATAATGCCCTACTCCTTCAGTGCCATTGCCCCTCTTTTTTCTCTCCCTTTTCTCTCAACCTCCCACCCCCATACACACCCTTTCCCCTTCTTTGTGTTGGAATGACCTATACATCCTTGGGTTTGGTCTGTCCCCTGCCTTATTGCCTGTACTGCAGCCTGTAAAATGTGAGATAAATGGGTTTTCTTTTATACCTACTGTGTGGATTATACTTACTTCAGTGGACTCATGTTGTATTTGTCCTTTTGTGATAGGATAACTTCGCTGATCATAATTCCCTCCAACTCTTCATGAGACAATGTGTTTCATGTGATCATCAGTGCATTTTAGTGATGCCTAGTACTCCATGGTGTGTATGTGCCAGAGTTTTCTAATCCGCTTGTCTATCGATGGAAATTTAGGTTGTTTCCAATTCTTCACAGTTGTGAATTGTGCTGCCATAAACATTAGAGCTGCCATTAACATTAGAGCGCAGACGACTGGTCATGATCTGTTTCTAACCTCTTCTGGGTATATGCCTAGTAGAGGGATTGCTGGTTTGTAAGGTAACTCAATTTACATTGCTTTAAATATTGCAAGATGGCTTTCCACAGTGGCTGTACGTATCTACGCGACCACCAGCAGTGGAGGAGAGTTCCTATCTCTCTACATCCCCTCCAACGTTTGTTGCTCTTTGATTTTCTGAGTTGGGCAGTCTTTAGGGGTGTTAGGTGGTGTCTCTAGTTGTTTTAATTTGCCTTTCTCTGATGGCTGGTGAGTAGGACCATTTTCTCATGTTTATTGGCCATCGGGTCTCCTCCCTAGTGAAACTTCTGTTCAGGACTTTAGCCCACTTCCTCAGGGGATTCACTGTTTGCCTCCTTTTGCAAGCTAGGAAGGTATTGTAGATTTTAGTAATAAGTCCTTTGTTATCTCCTTCCTAAATATCCTCTCCCAGTCTTTGGGTTCTCTTGTTACTCTCTTGATGAAGTCTTTCGATGCACACATGTATTTTATCCTTAGTATATCCCATTTTATCTGTGTGTGCCCGTCCCTATTTCAGTTAGCCTATGTATTCCCTGATCCAAGTTTCGTAGGTTTGCCCCAATTCCTTTGTTGATGGTTCTGATTGTTTGAGATTTTACTTCTAGATTTGTGATCCACATTGAGTTTGTTCTTGTGCATAAAATAAGGGTCTTATTTTAGTTTTCTACAGGTGGATGTCCATTGTTTCCAGCATCACTTGTTAAAAGAGGGCATCCACCTCTCACTTGATGCTTTTTGGGCCCTTATTGAAGATTGGTTATCTATAACGTGATGGTTTTATTTCTGGGGTTTCTGTTCTTTTCCATTGGTCTGAGTATCTGTCATGACTCCAATACCACGCTGTTTTGACCACTGTGGCTATATAGTAGATGTTAAAGTCAGATAAGGCAAGCCCTCTGACTGTCTTCTTGAGGAGTTCTGTGCTAATTCTGGGCTTCTTCCCCCTCTATATGAAATTGGTGGTCAGTTTTTCCAATTGTTTGAAGAACGTGACTGGACTTTGAATTGGGATAGTGTTAAATTTATATAGTGCCTTGTATCAAATTGTGTCCTCAGATAGCAACAGTTTCACCTCCTCTGTCCTGTACGGATACTCTCAGTCTCCTTCTGCTCAGTCTTATGTTGTTAGCTAGGACCTCCAGTATGATGTTGAAAAGAAGTGGGTACTAGGGGCATAGATGATCGCTATTCATCCTCCAGTCTGGTCTCCTTTTTAGTGGGTTGTTTCCATCTTTTCTCCGTTGACTATGATATTGGCTATTGACTTTTCATAAATAGCTTGTATTAACTTGAGAAATTCCCCTTCCATTCCAATCTTCTTGAGTGCCTTAATTAGGAATGGGTGTTGGATGTTGTCAAATGGTTTTTCTGTATCCATTGATATTATCATGTGATTCTTACCCCTTATCTTATTAATGTGATGAATAATATTGATGAACTTTCGGGTGTTAAACCATCCCTGAATCCCTGCCATGAATCCCACCTGATCATGATAGATGATATGTTTTATATACTTTGGTATTCTCTTGGCCAATATTTTGTTAAGGATTTTTGCACAATGTTTATTAGCGATACTGGTTTGTAGTTCTCTATTCCTGTGAGATCCTTGCCCAGTTTGAGTATCAAAGTTATACTGGTTTGTAGAATGAGTTTAAGAGTTTGCCATCTTTTTCTCTGCTCTGGAATTTGTGTTGGAGGATCAGTATCAGCTCTTCCCTGAATGTTTGGTAGAATTCTCCTGGGAAGCCGTCTGGCCCAGGAGTTTTTTTCATTGGTAAATTCATGATAATCATCTATTTCTTCTTTTTCTGAGTCTGTTGAGGTTCTCTATCTGTGATAATCTAGGGAAATTTTGTTTGTCCATGTAGTTCACTTTGTTGAATTTATTACAGTACAGACGTTCATAGTACTTTGGGGTTTTCCTTTTCATCTCATTGGGGTCCATTGTGATCTCCCTGGTTTCATCCCTCATCTTGGATGTCAATGTTTTTTCCTTGCTTTCCTTGGTTAGGCTTGCCAGCTGATTGTCGATTCTGTTAATCCTTTCAAAGAAGGTTTTTTGCTGCATTGATGTTTTTACATTGTTCTCTTGTCTTCCCACTGGTTTAACCCTTCCCTGATTTTTATTATTTCTTTTCTTTAGCTATTGGAGCAATTGTTCTGTTGACTCTGTTCTAGTTGCTGGAGGTTTTGTGATAGGGTATCAATCATAAGTCTTTCTTTTTCATATATGCATATGCATATGCATTAAATACTATCAAACTTCCTCTGATAATTGCTTTTGCTGTATCCCATATGTTTGGGTACACTGTATCCGCATTGTCATTAGTTTCTAGAAACTTTCTAATTCCCTCTCTAATCTGGGCCAGTGTCCATTTGTGTCACAGAAGATTGCTATTCATTCTCCAATTGTTTGCCCTTGTTTTTCTGGTCATCTTTTGTTGTTCTCCAGCTTTGGGGCACGGTGGTCCAAGGGATGTCTGAATGTTCTCTGTGTGTTTGAATTTACTCAGGCTTTACTTATGTGGTATATTTTCAGAAATGAACCATGTACACTTTTAAAGAATGTGAATTACTTTGCATTTGGATGGAGCGTTCTATAATGTCTATCAGGTCCAGTTGCCTAATTGTAGTGTTTAGTTCTGTAGCTTCCTTGCTGAACTTCTTTCCCATTGATCTCTCTTCCCCTGATGGTGGTGTATTAAAATCATGTACTATGATTATTGTGTCTGTGATTTCATTTTTCATCTTTTGAATAGTTAGATGAATTTAACAGGTCTCTCGTTGTGCGTTTATATATTTATTATGCTTTCTGGTTCCTGGTCTGCTGCTCCTTTGAGCATTATATAGTGCCCATTCTTGTCTCTTGTTATGCTTTGCACCTTGAGGTTAAATTTGTCAGAGATTAGGATTGCAGCCCCTGCTTTTTTAAAGTTGCTGTTGACGTGGTATGTTTCCTGCCAGACTTTTTTTCTGAGTCTATTTTTGTTTGAGGGCTTAAAATGTGTCTCTTGCAGGCAACAGGTTGATGGGTTATGTTTTCGAAGCCAGTCTGTTAACTTTTTCTTTTAATGGGAGAGTTCAGGTTGTTGACATTCATAGTTATTACTATCATTGCTGTCATCTTGTACCCTTTGTGGTGGATGTTTTCTTATCTCCCTTCATATCACTGTGTTGTGTTTATATGGTGGGCTTCATTCTTGCCTTCTTTTCCCTCTGAGGCAATGTTATCTTGGTAATTGTTTTCTGGATGATGAATTGACTTCTGGTTGGAGTTGTGCTATATGGGGGTCTCCTGCTTGTGTTTGGTGGATGTTGGTCTTCTGACCATAGTGAGTTGGCAAGGATTTTCATAGGATTGGGTGTATTCTTTCTTGTCCAGGCAGACTCTTGCCCAACCGTCTATCTAAACAGATAATCTGGTAGTGTAGAAGACTCTCAGGTTGACTTTTTTTTTTCTTTTGGCTTTCAGAAGATGCTTCTCCACTGTCTCCTCCTCATGGTATCTGCTGATACGTCTGAGTACATTCTTCCCTGAGTATCATTTTATGTGATTGCCACTTTTTCTCTTGCTGCTATTAAAATTTTCTCTTTTTCCTTAAGTTGAATACCTGTATATAATCATGAATAAGCCGAGTTTTCAGCACATTTTTAATGAAGTTTTTGTGGTAAAATTAGATGTCTCGACTGATACTCAGGTTGGCTTATACTTCCAGTATGTATGATAATTTTACTATTTTGTGACTTGGTGAGTTCTTCCTGGGGTTTTGTCTAATTGTTGTCCTCTCTGCTTCCTTTATTAAGGTGGGGTTTTGTCTAATTGTTGTCCTCTGATTCTCATTCATTAAGGTGGGGAAGGTGGCTTCCAGGAATTCCCTTGGTAATTTAGCTGTAGACTTCTTTGTTGTGTCTTGTTCTAGAAGACCAATTTTTTAACATTGTTCCTCTTCATAGCATGTTGTTGTTCTCAGGTTTTCTTCCACTTCTGATTATCTTGTTTGACTGTCTTTCCCATTTGTTGAAGTTTGCCCAATTGTCCTCGAGATTGCTGGCACGACTCTCCACTTCTTCTAGTCTGTTGGTGAGGTCTGTGGTCGTGTGTTTAGCTTCTGTTACCTCATCCATTAGTTTTTGTATGCCCCTTTGGTGCGTGGACTTTATAACTTTATCATGGACTTTATTTTCTCTATCATTGTGTCTTTATTCTGCGTTGCTTCCTTCATATCCTATTACTCCAAGCAGCATTCTGAAGATTTCTTTTTCTTGGAGATCAACGTCTGTTTCTTCTGTGAGCATTATTAGGTCATGACTTCAGCTGTTGTGTTTTGTTTTTCTTGTTTTCTTGTTAAGGGTGTTGAAGTATGTTGCTGTCTGTGTGTTAATTTGGAAAGACTGGGCACCATAATCTTAGGAGACTGAGGTGCTCTGATCTCTTTCTCTGTGTGACTGGAAGAGTGGTTTCAGGGGATACCTGTTCATAATATGGTGGTGGGTTGGGCTGCTGTGTAGACTTAGTGCCAAGGCTACTCAGTGCCCAAAGACAGGTCAGGGCCTCGGAGGGTGTGGGGAGGCCCATGCCTGTAGGTATGCTACTGAGCTTGGTTGGGGTAGGCCTGCAGCTTAGGCTTGGGCATGGTCTGAAATGTCTAAACACAATTTCCATTCTTTTAAAGATTCTCTGTGGAGCCCCAAACTGGTAGAGCCAGTTTTGGCTTTCACCCACAGGCTTTTCCTGTTTTCTTATGTTAAAATCCGTAGGTTTAGATTTCTGCCGGTTTTGTTGTGCTAATATTATGCTAATAGACCAGGACTTTCTAGAGGCTTACATTCAAAGTTACTGTAAAGGAACGCAGACTGAATTGTAATAATTTACAAAAACTTTTATTTCTTTTTATAATGGGTTTGTGGGATGTTCTGGTATTGGGGCTGTGCTGTGCTGATCCTCAGGGATGGGATGAAATTAACCGTGATTTTGGGGTCAACTGGACCTGAATTCTCCCTAGGCTGCACTCCTGTGTCACTCCTGGCTCTCCCACACAGCTGTGTCATAGGTATATATCCCAGGGGCTCCTCAATTGCTGCAAATTATTGACTAATTATCTATTGTTACCCATTCTGGTGGGCACAGAGCTGGGGAGAGGGAAAAGGGATAGATGGCCAATATAGTAACTCTGTTCCTGGCTACGGAGGGAGGATGCAACGCCCCCAAGAATGAAAGAGTGTGGTGGATAGCAGAGAAGGGAATTCTGGTGTGAGGTCTTGTGGCTAGTTATCAGAGGCTCTCGGCAAGCCCGGGATTGTGACCACATTTAATCAGCAGACTGGGGAACTGGCTGCATGCTGCGAGTATTGGATCTTGAGTATAGGAAGGAGTGGCAGATGCTGTTCCACTGGATCTGGTGAGGGATTAGCTGAGCATTTGGGCAGATGAAGTGCACTTAGTGCGTTTCAGTGAGTTCTTGAATCACTCCATGGGTGAAAATCACAGAGGGAGGTCTGAACCAGACCCTAGTACACTGAATCTATTTTTAGCACCCAGACTCCTCTAATTTTGTCCTCCTTACTGATGAATTTTCTGATCTAACAACAGGAGCTCCCAGTGGGTGATTCTACCTGGACCCCATTTTGACTCCCTTGTCTCAACTTTTTTTTTAAAGTATTAAAACATTTAATAAAATGAATTAAGGTAGTAGTAATAATTGCTCTAAAACATCTTTTATTGTTTGTTAATGAGAAGGGATTGAGATGTAGAGTGCGAATACATGTAAAAATGTATGGAAATAGTCTTCATTATAGGATTTATTCTTTGAAATAGATAAGAATACCTAAATATTTCTATTTCATAAATATTACTAATAAGCTTTTACTAAGTGTTGCTTTTTATTAATTTGGAAATTTCAATTTGAGAGTAACAACCAACCTTTCTCATTAAGCTAAATTCAGGTTTGTTGCTGATCCTTGAATTTGTCTATGTTAGCTTCATTACCAAAGATAGGTCCAATAATGGAGCCCTGGCATCTTCCATTGTCCAGTCAGTTAATTAAATCTTCATATTTGAGTTTTTCTCTGGATAAATCACTGATTTTCTTAGGGTTTTTTTGTTTGGTTTGTGTGTATTAAAATAAATCTCTTGTAATGACTTTTTAAAGGGGGACATGTAGGAACAAGTTTGTGTTGTGTGGTCTTTATTAATCAGGATTTTCTTGTTATTTTCTGCTGTTTAATGAAGACTACTGGATAAAGCCTGGGGACCATGTAATGATGGAAGTTTCTTGTCAAGATTGTTATTTAAGGATCCAGAATATCAGTGTCTTGGGTTTGGAACATAAAATGGATGTTGTGAAAAGTTTTTCCAAGAATAAAGAATCATGTTCTGCAGGAAACGAAGCTGAACTCTGTAATGCCCTAGCTAACCTTCAGACCAGCAAACCAGGTTCTGTAGAGCAGATGTGTGTATTGGAATCAACGGAAATTGCTTTGCTTAATAACATCCCATACCACGAAGGCTTTAAAATGGCAATTAGGAAGGTGTTGTCTTCATTGACTCCAGATAAACTCTTGCAGGCCATGGATACGCAAAGTGACGAGACGAATTCTGCAGCTGAGCAGAAAGATAGATCTGTACAGAGTGCCCCTGACCCATACTATATACTCGATGTGTCTGAAGGCTTCTCGATTCTGCCGATAATTGCTGGCACCCTTGGGCAGGTGAAACCTTACAGTTCTGTGGAGAAAGACCAGCATCGCCTCATTCTAGACCTCATTTCTGAGGTGAATCACTTTCCTAAGGAAACACTTGAGTTTTGGCTGAGACACGTGGAGGATGAGTCTGCTGTGCTGCAGAGGCCCAAGTCAGACAAGTTGTGGATCATAATCATATTGGATGTCATCGAACCATCTGGGCTTATACAGCAGGAAATCATGGAAAAAGCGGCAATATCCAGGTAAGGCACAAAATAACTTTTTTGGTTTTGTTTTTTTAAGCTCAAACTTCATTCGTTCTTTTAGATCTTTCATGGCATACTGTAAAACTGAATCAGGATATTGTCCCTCAGCATTGCTGTTTAGGTCTGTGACCTCATGGCTTTCTTTGTGCTTATCCTTAGTGATTTTCCCCTAAGCCAGACTCCTTCATGGTAGATATTTTGGGATTAATCTGCCAACATATAATAAGGGAAAAGTAGAGAGCTTCCATGAACAGTTAAAAAAAAAGAGTAAGGAAAATTCTATTTCAATCTTATAAGTAACACACAGACATAGCATACTTACATGATATACTGCTGGGGTGGGCACGCCTGGCCTGTGGGCCATATAAAACTCTTGAAACCATCAATAACAGATAACATCACACTCTTCATCAGAGAGAAGCGGTTCTAACCATCACATTTGGAATGAGTTAATTAAATAGTTGGCCAAATACAGCAGGCCAATTTTATGTTGATAATTTTGTGTGGCCCGTGAATGATGTTATAAATATCCAAATAGCCCTTTGCAGAAAAAAAGGTTCCCCACCCATTTTTGGAGCAAAGTGCTTCTTACAAACAGATCAGTCTTATTCAGTCTAAAAATCTTTATTTTGTAAAGCAGTTTTCTTCATAAAAAGCATTTCTCCTTCAGTTTAGGTTGAAGTTGTAAGGTTTATTTGGGCGCGAGGTTTCCACAGAAGTGACCTTGACTCTAATATTTAATAATGAAAGCAAATTTGATTGAACCTCAAAGCCTGTCGGTTATGCTATTCAGACCTGAAAAGGGGGCAATATTGAGGGTTTACGGAAATGTACTATGAATTAAAATTTTGGCGGTGTAGCAGTAGGCCAGTTCTCCATAGTGTTAGTCTGTGAGGTCGAGAGAAACAGAATCATTGGCACATGTATGCTTAAGAACTTTTTAATCAAGGTTTAATTTATATCAAGGAATTCTAGCTCAGTTAAATTAAAGTCCAATGGGCATGATGCTAGCAAAGCACTCTTCAGACTGACATAGCTGCACGCTGATGATGGAGAAACCTGAAGCAGGAGGCATGGAGCTCACAGGCTGGTGAGTGCAAAGTTAGTGGATCCAAGGTCAGTGGGAAGACAGTAGGGGAATGGCTCCTAGGTTTAGATGGCCCATAGGGTCTACCCTGGAAGCAGATACAGTGTCCCAGGGAGGAGGAGGGCAAAGGGCCAGATAGAGGAAGATAATTTCTCCCTGTCTTTTAAAAAAGGGCACATATCCACGGAGGCATCATCAGGCTGTGTTAGCTCATTGGTAGGTGGATTCCACACCTACACTATCACACAGGGTCAAGTTGAAATAAAATAACTGGAACATCTGTTGAGAAAAAAATACACATTTGGCAAGACCAAGAAATAAGTATTTTGTGTTAATTATATTTTAGGTTTACTATTCATTTTCTTCTTTTTCAAATCATCTTATTGGGGGCTTGTGAACTCATCACAATCCATCCATCCATTGTGTCAAGCACATTTGTACATTTGTTGCCATCATCATTCTCAAAACATTTGCTTTCTACTTGAGCCCTTAGTATTAGCTCCTCATTTTTTCCCTCCCTCATGAACACTTGATAATTTATAAATTCTTTTGTCATGCTTATACTGTCTAACGTATCCCTTCACCCACTTTTCTGTTGTCCATCCCCGAGAAATTCAAATCAACTTTGAATTTCTCAGAGCCCACGCTGCTTAGTGAACACTGCTGACTGAAGGTCAAATGGCTGACAGAACGCCTGGCCCTGGCTTGAGGCAATGCAGCCAAAGGTCTAAGCCATACTTTGTATCAGTGGAGTAGTTTAGGTAAGAATTAAGATAAGACATCATGCAAAAAAAAAAAAGACATGTGTGTGTATGTATGTGTATATATGTGTATATGTATATATGTATGTGTATATATGTATATATATATATATATCATATTAAATGAAGGGGGAAGTGCAGAATGGAGACCCAAGGCCCAAGTGTCGGCCAATGGAGATCCCCTCATAGAGGGGTTTAGGAAAGGAGATGGGTTAATTAGGGTGTGAGGTAGTATCGATGAAGAACATAGCTTTCCCCCAGATCCTGGATGCTTCCTCCCCCCAACTACCATGATCCGAATTCTACCTTGCAGGGCTGGATAGGACAGAGGCTGTACACTGGTACATATGAGGGTTGGAGGTACAGGGAATCCAGGGTGGATGATACCTTCAGGACCAAGGGTGTGAGGGACGATGCTGGGAGAGTGGAGGGTGAGTGGGTTGGAAAGGGGGAACTGATTACAAGGATCCACATGTGACCTCTTCCCTGGGAGAGGGACAGCAGAGAAGGGGGGAAGGGAGACTCCAGATAGGGCAAGATATGACAAAATAACGATGTATAAATTACCAAGGGCATATGAGGGAGGGGGGAATGGGGAGGGAGGGGAAAAAAAAAAGAGGACCTGATGCAAGGGGCTTAAGTGGAGAGCAAATGCCTTGAGAATGATTGGGGCAGGGAATGTATGGATGTGCTTTGTACAATTGATGTATGTATATGTATGGATTGTGGTAAGAGTTGTTTGAGTCCCTAATAAAATGTAAAAGAAGAAAAGAGAAAAAAATGATTAGGGCAAAGACTGTACAGATGTGCTTTATACAATTGATGTATGTATATGTATGAACTGTGAAAAGAATTGTATCAGCCCCAATAAATTGTTAAAATAAAAAAAAATTAAAAAAAAAAAGAAATAAATACTCCATAATCTATAAAAAAAAAGAATTAAGATAAGCCAAATAAGGATTGAATTTGACTCTTTTAAGAATTGAGTTTAGTATCTGATTCTACTTTGTTTATATGGATTTCTTCTGCTTATTATTGTTGATATAATGATTGATAGAAATGATTATTGGGAAGTATGAAATAGAAAGCTTGTAAGTCCACTTGCCTTGATCCATTAAAATTTTATCTTTAAGTAGGTTTAGGATACACTTGTAAAGAAGGTTCCAAAAAGCTAAGCCCCACCCAGTGTCTTGAGTGCTCAGGACATTAAAAGGTGAAGAGATATGCCTAGGGGTCTGTGGACAGAATGAAGGGGGAAAAGAAAAAAAGGAACTCTTTGGGGTTTAGAATTTTGAACTAACGGTTTTTGTCAGAAGATGGAAAAAAATTGGAACCATGAAGAAAACTCCTAACTAGGACTGAACGTTAAAGGGAGCCGGTGGGCAAGCAGAAATGCTTGCTAGGTGACCACCTAGGTCCACTGTTGAATGGACGTGGGAGAAATGCAGCAATAAAGATATGGACTGAATCTGGCCACTGACACCCATGAACCTGGTTCACAGGGACTAAAGGAGAAGATTAGAGCTGTTGACTGGTCTGAGTTCATGACCTAGCTCAGGGGGCTAGGGTTATAGAGAAATTTCTGTTGGGGCCCATGGTCTAAAGGCAAGGCAGCCAATGGGCACCCTGGTGAGGTTAAGTGAGGCAACCTACAATGAGTTGACTAGAATCTGACAAGATGAAGATATTTTTGAGTCTGTGAACTGGTGCATATTGCTGCTGACTATGGGTGGCCTGACCTGGTTTACTGTTTGTTTCTTTTTAACACTTTATTAGGGCATCATACAACTCTTATCACAATCTATACATAAAAATACATCAATTGTATAAAGCACATCTGTACATTCTTTGCCCTAATAATTTTCTTTTTTTTTTTTTTAACAATTTATTAGGGGCTCATACAACTCTTATCACAGTCCATACATATACATACATCAATTGTATAAAGCACATTTGTACATTCTTTGCCCTAATCATTTTTTTCTCCTCTTTTCTTTTTTTACATTTTACTAGGGACTCATACAACTCTTATCACAATCCATACATATACATACATCAATTGTATAAAGTACATCCATACATTCCCTGCCCCAATCATTCTCAAAGTATTTGCTCTCCACTTAAGCCCCTTGCATCAGGTCCTCTTTTTTTTTTCCCCCTCCCTCCCCTCTCCCCGCTCCCTCATGTGCCCTTGGTAATTTATACATCGTTATTTTGTCATATCTTGCCCTATCCGGAGTCTCCCCCCCCCCCCTTCTCTGCTGTCCCTCTCCCAGGGAAGAGGTCACATGTGGATCCTTGTAATCAGTTCCCCCTTTCCAACCCACTCACCCTCCACTCTCCCAGCCTCGCCCCTCACACCCCTGGTCCTGAAGGTATCATCCACCCTGGATTCCCTGTGTCTCCAGCCCTCGAATGTACCAGTGTACAGCCTCTGCCCTATCCAGCCCTGCAAGGTAGAATTCGGATCATGGTAGTTGGGGGGGGGAAGCATCCAGGATCTGGGGGAAAGCTGTGTTCTTCATCGGTACTACCTCGCACCCTAATTAACCCATCTCCTCTCCTAAACCCCTCTATGAGGGGATCTCCATTGGCCGACACTTGGGCCTTGGGTCTCCACTCTGCACTTCCCCCTTCATTTAATATGGTATAGATTTACTGTTTTTTATGGATGCAGACTCACAATGTTCCAACTGGAGTGAAGATTCTTCCCATCAAAGAATGATTGTCTCTTCAGAACACTGGATTGATATAAGTGGGGAATATAGATATTAAAAGATACCCCAACTGGGGTATTTAAAGGAATGAAGTGGCTGGCTTACAAGCTTTCATAGATGGGGGAATGTATTCATAGGATTAAGGTGTAGGTGTTCACTTAACTGCAATTGTTAAGTATAGAATACTGTTCACTTATAGAATATTGTTTAAATGCCCTTGGCACATAATTGAGTTGCACACATTTTAGTTTCATACTGTTATGTACAGATAATGATTTTATTATTTTGTGAAAAATTATTTATGGCTAAAGAGTTGTGTAAAAGTGTCAGGTTGACAAGGGGTGGTCTGTGGTAGTTACATAATCTGGTGTCAACTTGCAAAGGGGTGGAGTCTAGCCTGTCAATCAGGTTGCTGCTGGACGACCTCATCTGGAGGTGCCACAGAGATAAATTGCTCACTGTGGGCCAGATACAAACAGACTCTGCCTCGTCTTCTGCTGACAAGACACATGGGCCTGCCCTGAAAGAGCCAGAGCTCTGGAGCTTGAGGAGCCACATGGAGATCCCTGCCAGTGCTGAGATGTTTCCACTACCACTGGATCCACAAGATCCACCCACGGCCTGTGATCTTCCTGCATCAGTGGCTTTGCATGTGCTTTGTAAGCCTGAAATTTATAGATTGGTGACAGACATATGTGCTTATATCGGACTTATGGACTTGATCTGGACTGGGCTGGGATGTTTCCTCAATATTCAGTTATTCAGTTGCTCTTGTATATATAACTCTTTTTATACACATGAATGTGTATGAATTTGTTTCTGTAGACAACCCAGACTAACAGGTATATATAGCATATTGGTTTGTGGTTCATAGGTGGGTGTTCTTTATTCAATCCTAAGCTTTCACATTTAGCTTTTTGTACCTATATTTCCTATTTCGTTCAACCACTAGTAATCTTGAGTTCAACTGGATAGTCAGTCACATTGATTAAGCACATTCAGCACTGCCTTCCCTCTGTGTGGTACAGGACAAGTAACAACCTATCTTGAGCTATCTGGTAACTGTTTTTGGCTTGCTGCTCCTCCTTGGATTCTTGTCCACTTGTAATGAGTGAGTCCTGTGGAGGGTGATAGATTAAGACTGTATAAATGTTCTTTTAGCATCCAAAACCTGTTTCTGAAGGCTTATATTTAATCCAGTGGTTTAGTTATTCTTCTGAAAAACATCAGCAATCACTTTCTGCTTGTCTTGAAAAGTAATTTGCTGTGGTTTCCCATTCGGAATTTACTCAGAGTTCATTAGATGGTTTGCATACAATCTGTAGCTCCCTAGTTCATTGTGACTCTTAGTTATTTGCATTTATAAAATGTAGGCAGTCAAATATTCTTAAAATATTTTTCTTTTTTTAGGTGTTTGCTACAATCTGGAGGCAAAATCTTCCCTCAGTATGTGGTGATGTTGGGGCTACTTGTGGAATCACAGGTACTGGTAGAAGAGACTGCCGTCCAAGGAAAAGAACGTACCCTTGGAGTAAATATAGCGCCTTTCATTAACCAGTTTCAAGTAAGTGTCTAGAAAAGTTCAGCCAGTGGACGTCATGCATGTCTACCTTTTCTTTTGTTCTGTCCAGTCACTGTGTTAGGTGGATTAGGATGATAATCAGTTTTCTAGAGCAAAGGAATTGTAGTAACACCCTCCTAAGGGTTAGAATATATGAGAAATTTTGTCACATCTTTTGGATATATGGGGCATATCTCTTTTTCTTGTCTAACCTGGAAAGAGAGTTACCATGTAGTTTTTGTTGTTGTTGTTTGTTTTTAACCATGAACTCAAGAGGAAAGCAACAGGAAGATCAGGTTGTGTAATGAGGTAGGGGTGAATTTGGTGTATACATTAGGCAGTCAGTAGCATGTACAGTTAACCCTTGAACAACAGTTTTAAACTGTGCAGGCCCCTTTACATGCATTTGTTTTAAAAGTGCTATGTGATGCTAATCACCAGTTCATTTCTCAGTACATTGTGTGTCACGATAAACAGGGCTCTCTAATGGTTTGCATAGTTCATAGCACAGCATCGTCGAGCTTGAATCATGCCAGGGGACCGTATGAAGTTCTGTTTAGTGATGCTAGAAGTGCTCTCAAGAAGCAACGTCATGTGACATTATGAGAAAAAGCTGAATTGTTAGATATGGTTCCTCTTGTTATAAAGAAAAGGGAATTCATGCTACCATCACTGCAGTTAAGGCAGGAAGCATGAAAACTTTGCACCTTTTTGTGACGTACCTTCTTATCTGGTATTGAAGATGCAGCTTTTATGTGGTGTTCATACTTTATAAACAAAATATGTGTTAACTGAGTAGTTTGTTTTTGGTAAAGCTTCCAATCCATAGTAGGGTTATTAAATTGAGAATCCTTAGGTTCTCTGTGGGTTTCCAACTGCAAAGGGTTGGTGCTCCTGCCGTGTTATTGAAGGGTTAACTGTAGTTGGTAATGTAAAGCCACCGACTGGACGAATCCATCTTGAAGGCCTGTAGAAACAAGAGGGCTGAACACTGAGCTTTCGAGAGCTCAAAGAGGTTGGGAACAGAGAAGAAATTGGCAAGGTGACAGGCAAGGCAGAGAAATGAATCCTGTGGTGACAACTTGAGGGGTGCGTGGAGCTGTGTAAGGATTTTTGTGCAGGTCCAGAGGGGTGATGTATCGGAGTCTAGAGCTTCTTCCAGTGCCTGATATTTAATAGGAATAAAAGGCATAAGAAGTCATGGAGCTGGTGGTGGGGTCAATTTGATTTTTAATGGGTAGAGGTTGGATGTATTCAAGTGAGTAATGCCTTCAAGTGGTGAGATTGAATATATAGGTAACCTATTTGATCATGAAAGTTAGCACTTGAGAAGGCTAAAAGTTATTAATAGAACATTTCTATTGGTCCTCAAATTGATGGAGTCCCATTGCAGTGGTTATTTTTTGACAATATTTGGGGACTTAAAAATCATTTTGTTGTTGTCTCATAACATTCCATACATCAATTATATCAAGCATTTTTGTATATATGTTGCCATCATTTTTCTAAACATTTACTTTGTATTTGAGCCCTTGGTATCAGCTCTTTTTTCCCACCCTTCCTACGCCTTCCAACCTTGTGATCCCTTGATAAATTATAAATTTTCATTCTTACCCCGACCACTATCTCCCTTCACCCATGTTTCTGTTGCTCATCCCCCTGGGTGGTGATGATTATGCGTCGATCATTGTGATTGGTTTCCCCTTCCCACCCTTTTGCCCCCACCTCCCTCCTATCCTCCTTGCATCGCTACTCCCATTTCTGTTCCTGAGGGGTTTTTCTGACCTGGATTCTCTGTATTGTGAACTCTTATTTCTCTCCTATTGCACATGCTCCAGTCTAGTCAAAACTGAAAGGCAGGACTGGGATCAAGATAGTGGGGGTTGAGGAAGCCTCAAAGAACCAGAAGAGCGGAACAGCAAGGGAATAGGGCGGCTAGGTCCCCAGGGAATGCTGAGGGTGGACTTTGGGGCCAGGGCGTGGTGCCCCAACAGTCTGGACTGGAGAACACTCCTAAAGGCCAACAAACAATCTTTGAACTAACTACAAAAAAAACCCCAGAGGAATATTGTTTCATTGGTGCTATACTGCATCCTGGTTGACTCATCCCTTCCTGTGCCCCTTCTGTGAGGGGGGATGCCCTATTGTCTACAGATGGGTTTGGGGTCTCTGCTCTGACCCCCTCTTATTCTCAACAATATACTTTTATTTTGGGGTCTTCTGGTGCCTGTTACCTGATTCCTTCTACACCTCTGTGTGGGCTTTGTTGCTTCTCTGATGCTAGATGGCCACTTGTTTATCTCAAGCCAGACGCTGTAGCTTTTGATAGCTGGGCACCATCAGCTTTCTTCACATTTGCTTATGCACCTGCTTTGTCTTTGAGTTGGAAGGGTGAACATCACAGAATGCCAGAAAAAAGTGGGGAAGGGCTTGAGCATACATGCAAAGTCCATCCACTACCTCAACGTATCACCATATAAAAATATGAACACAGGCCAATCTCTCGATTTTTATGGATTAATATATTTACATAAAGGCACACCTGTGTTTATACTTCTATCTCCACAGCTTTGCTTCCTAGAGCTTTCTGGTTTCCTTTTATCTTCCTTCTGTACTTGGGGACTTATTCCGGATTGGTGCCTGAGCACTGGGCTTTTTCAGAGCTCCTCAGGTAGTCAAGGCTGTTAACCACTACCTTCCAGAAATAAGCTTGCTTTCCCAAGTTACATCTGTAATGATGCTTGGATTAATTTAGCCTCCTTTCTTAAAAATTCAATAAATAACATTGTACTCTTTGCTTAGTTCATTCTCCACATCTGAGCAAATGCTTAAACTTGCCCAAACTTTGTTGTTTGTTCTACCTTTAACTGGATGAATGAGTCCTTATGCTTTGAGGTTAATGTGGGAATTAAAGGGATAATAGATATAAAAAGCCCTGTATAATACTGAACCAAGTAGGTGCTTGAGTAAGCCTTAGAGTGAGTACAGATGAAAAGTTCTGATTTCCTCTAGGTACCGGTACGTGTATTTCTGGACCTAGCTTCAGTGCCCTGTACTCCTTTAAGCCAGCCTGTGGAACTGTTAAGACTAGATTTAATGACTCCATATTTAAACACCGCCAGCAGAGAAGTAAAGGTAAGAATGTGCAAAGTGGTTAATTTTGTTATATCCAGATTGATTTCTTATACTAATAATATAAATCATTTAGCCAATTTCTTTGAAGATTAAATCGTATTTCCTGGGGGAAAGGGGGAGGGCTTGAATAAATAGTAATATTGGTTGACATTGATTTGAATAAGTGTATATTTTTCGGAAATCTATGTGAAATTGACTAAAATGAAGACTTGGTTATGCACGTTTTCATGATTTCTTAATTTTCACAGGTACACATTTGTAAATCTGGGAAAGTGACTGCAATTCCATTTTGGTATCATATGTACCTCGATGAAGAAATTAGGCTGGATACATCAAGTGAAACCTCCCACTGGAAGCAGGCTGCGGTGGTTTTAGAGAACCCCATCCAGGTGGAAGTGGGCGAGGAGCTTGTCCTCAACGTCCAGCACCACAAAAGTAACGTCAGCATTACCGTGAAGCAGGGACTAGCTGTGCCAGGACAATCTGTTTAGGAAAAGCAGCAAGTGAAAATTCTCCTGACCTTGTAATCATAAGATGGGGTATGAAAATTTAATCCTTTGTAATTACAAAAGTTTTTTTAAAAAATTGACATTAAAACTTAAAAGACCCTAAATGAAAATAAAATATTGCTGTAAGAATACGTTTTAGACAATAATTATTTTCAAATCAGGAGCCTTTATTAATTTATCTGATCTTACTGTAGATGAAATTCTGTTAACACTTGTCTGAACACTCTAAAGGTGTGAGGAGAAGGGTTTCTAGTGTGTTTCTCATTATCGCAACACTGTCATTTTTCAGGTGTCTGGCAAATTTGTAACTTGAAATTCCCAGAAGTAGCCTTCCAATGCCCAAAGGATATGGTTATTTGTAAATTTCAAGCTCAGATCTCAGATTTTGTTTGGGAAATCACTAACTTGAAATAAGACTTTAAGCTACAAGCTAAATGTAATAGATAGTAAAGTCTGCCTTAGCCAAGAAAATTAAGAAGTTGATCACAAAACAAAATTTAAAAGTTTATTTAATGCATTAGGAGATTGTGTAATTTTTACAGACTTTTGAAGTGTTAGTAAAATGCTTCTGCTGTCTATACAGTGGCACTGTAAGCAGGGCACAGTAAACCAGGAGTCCTCTCTCCCTTCCTCTAGTCCTACCCTTCCTATATTAGCTTTATTTTCAACATAAAAGGTTGGTTTCCCATGAACACAATAAAGACTGTACTTTAGTGTGAACCAGTATGTACACGTGTTTATATGTAAAAATATATGAAGCAAAGGGTTCTGAGAAGCAATATGCATACTTGCTATTGACAGAATTTCATTTTTTCATTATAAAATCAATCCAGTGATTAGTAATGACAGAAGCAACATCCTAAACAATGAATGACTCCTAAATACCACCTATTTGTCTTCTGGTTGTGGATTAGTAATCATGAAGACTTAAGAACAAGAACACTGAGCCAAGATTGGTGTTTGCGGTCATCTTTTAATAGCACCAAGGAAAATTAGACTACATTTCTTTCCATCAACAGTTTATTTATTTGGTCATCTATCCAGTTTATTCTTTAATCTCAAAGCTATGGATAACCTATTAGCCATGTTCCAAATATCACTTTTAGATACTTCCATGTTATAAGGTGAATAAGATTAGTTCCTAGATATTTCTCCTAATAAGAATGTAAGCTATGGTAAGTTTCACGAGCGCCGAGGTATTTTTCGATACAGGAACTGCAGTTAGGTGTGAAGATGGAGGAGGACGACAGCATGACATAACTGCCCAGTCATTGTGAATCGTGGCCCTGCCAAGTTGCTTCTTATCTCAGCACTCATGACTACCACACATAGGTGCAGAATCACCACACTGATTTTACTCGTATTGTAAGCTGAACTATCAGATAAGATAGTAGATAAGCGAGGAGTAGGTGTGGTTCTATAATTTTTTAGGTGCCCCACTCCTTTTTCCTAACCTTTTTTTACTATACCTCTAATCTGGAAATTTTGGTTGAAACATTAAGGGCGTATGTTTTAAAGAATGAGAGACATAAAGTGTTGCGAAAATAAATGATAAATTCTTATTTATTGAAAGACATCCAGTTGAGAAATAAAGAAATAATTGTTAGCTTATATGGCACACGATGAAGTCCCACTAATTTATGTTTGTGAATTATGCTTTCTGTTAATTCCAAAGCACTGAATTCATGCAGCAGTGGTAGAAAGCTTTTTTTTTTTCTTCAAATATTCATCTTGATGAAGCGATGTAACACCAGGAATATTTCATTGGAGTCGTTTTCTACCATGTGAGTATGTGATATTCTATTATAAAACGAAGACTAAGTCTAGGAAATTTAGACTAATATATAAAACATAATTACTTATGTTCAATAGTTGCACTTGGCTTTCACCCATCTTCATGTTGGAATTTTCCGTCATTTATGGCTTGTCCCAAGCACAAAACCCTGAGCAACGGGATACCGGGCAATGAAGTCACACGGCAACAGCAGTTTGCTTGTGCACACAGTTCAAGAGGCCACAGACTTATCCGGAAGCTCCTTTCTCTCCCCTGTGGAGTCGCTAAACATCTCGTCAGGTACCTTCGCTGCAGTAGGGGTGGTCTGAGGGGTCACAGTGTGTCCAAATCCTTGGTAGTGGCCCATGGGTGAAGACGGCATAGACGAGGCAACTGAAATGGCGTCTTGTGATGACGACGACAATAAGCTTGTGTGTTCGTTTTGATCTTGATCCTCGGGAAAAAATTTTTTCCTAGGATGCCCCATGACTGTCCTTCCTTTAAGGTAATATAAAAGTTTCCAGATTAGCCAAGAAAAATTTTACCATTAAGAACACACTTCTATAAATAAGTGCCTCCATCTCCAACTCTAATTTGAAGAGCCTGTGGCACAGTGGTTACCTGTTGGACTACTAAGCACAAGGCCAGCAGTTCAAAACCACCAGCTGCTTCGTGGCAGAAAGATGAAGCCTTTTATTCCCATGAAGCGTTCGAGCCTCGGAAAGCCCCAGAGGCAGTCCTGCCCTGTCCTGTAGTGTTGCCATGAGTCAGAACCGACATGATGGCAATGCAAGACAGCTTAAAGTCCTTACAGTAACGGAAATGACTATTAAAAAGAAATCCTCTACATAATTAAATGAATTAAATGGTTGGTACTTACCAACATGTCTTACTTGTTCAGAAATATCATCTCGAATATCTGAGACATCCCACATGGCAAGAAAAGAATCAAAGCATGAGCCTTCCTCTGCTTCTTGGACATACGGTTTGTATGAGAAAGTGTAGTGATGAGCAATAGCAGCGAGGAACATCTCAATGCAGATGATGAAGTCCTACAGCAACAGACAGCCGTCTCGGGGCTTACATCTAGTTTTCGCAGTACAGGAAAAGCTCGCTCTACCCCGTTTCAAACGTTCAACCAACCAGCTTGGTTTCCAGAAAGAAATATATATATATTTTCACTTTCTCAGTTATTTCCCCCAAGTAAATAACTTTGATGTACGGAGGAATAGGAGCAAAGACAAGATATCGAGACTCTATCTGTATGACCTCAATCATACATTTCTTAGCAAAACCCAAACCATGCATTCTCAACCCACTGCCCATGGACCACAAGGAGAAGTGCAGAAACAGAAAGGGATTTAGGGATAAAAATCAGTTCTATTCCACTACTGGCTCTGCTACAAACTGTTATCATCAGTTTCTCTAAGTCTCAAGTTTCCTCCTCTCTAAAACAGGGAGTTAGCCAGGGCGGGTGCTGGTTAAATACCAGTCAAGTTGAAGAGTTCAGAAAGCACCACTTACCTGGAGTCCTGTCGCCACAGCTTCGACAGTTTGCCATTCCCAAGTATGTTTTTCAGAAATAACGCCAACTTTTACCAACAAAGCAATAACTACTGCTTGCCTATATGTTAGGAAAAGGTAAACGCCAAATCTACATCAAGCATAAAATGAGCAGTTGTTTTAAAAATATGCCATTTTAAGAAGTTAAGCCCCACTGCAAGCTGTGGACCACCACCACCACCCTGCCTTTACAGCACTGACACATTTTCCATTCGGAGACATGGGATATTCATTAGCTCTCAAATGAACTTAATTATTTTATTAGGGGCTCATACAGCTCTTAACATAATCCATATATACATCTGTTGTGTCGAGTACATTTGTACATAAGTTGCCATCATTTTCAAAACATTTTCTTTCTACTTGAGTCTAGGGCAATTTTGTGAGATAAATTTTGATGATGTATTTTAAGAGCATCTTTTTCTGCTTTGAAAATATGTACAAATAAAGTTTTTCCTACACAGAGACAAAACCTAACAAAATGAACTAAATGTTTATTATGTAAGTTATTACTCTTAAAGGCAGTTATTTTGAAAAAGGCAGTTATTTTGAAACCAGCCATGTCTGAAGTACTAAATCTAGAGACAGACAAGAAAGGTCCAATTCTGTGATGTGGAGTCATATAGAAACACTTTATCAGATCGAGGGAAATGATTAAAACAGGGAAGAACGGCATGCTTCAGATTTCTGTATTCAAGAGAATTCCCTCAGTGTCGCTTACAATGGAGAAGATTTTAGGGATGACCAAAATGGCAACAGCAGATTGGTCACAACGCTCTTCTTTGTGCATCACATTCCAGAGGTTCTTCTTTTCTTGTATGTCTGATTTTTAATAAATGTGCTCTATTTGTTTCTAGCACTCCTATTCCTTTACAAAGACCGCATACAGTTTTGTTTGTGCTTTAAAAGAATACTGTCGACAGAACCCAGAAGGGTTCAAGCAGCGCTTTTCAACCTGTGGTTGTGACAGCCTTTCAGAGGTCGCCTAAGACCATCGGAAAACACAAATATATCATAATATGTAATTACATATTGCTTTGTGAATAACCACTATGCTTTAATTATTTTCAATTTATAACAATGAAACGATATCCTGCATATCAGATATTTACATTATGATTCATAACAGTAGCAAAATTACAGCTATGAAGTAGCAACAAAAATAATGTTATGGTTGGGGGGGTCACCACAACATGAGGAACTGTATGAAAGGGTCCGGCATTCGGAAGGTTGGGAACCACTGGGCTACATGGTTACAGTTTTTTAAAGGCAGGCAGACATTTTGGAACAGCTGGCTAGTACAAAGTGTTAATGCACTCTGCTGTTCACAGGAAGGCTGACGGTTTGATCCTCCTACCCAGGGGTGCCTCAAAAGTCAGACGAGCAAACGAGCTCCAAACCCTATCCTGCAAACCCTGTGTGGGAGCTCCACTGTGGAGGAGCTCAGCGCTTACCCTGGTGGACATGGGGTTGCTGGACAGTGGAGTTCATCAATAGAAAACGGAGTTCTAGAGACATTAATGACTTTAAAACTCTTCCCTAGTAAACAGTTTATTGCATATTAAAAAAGGAGAACATGTAAGAGAGCAACACTTACCAAAAAGAGACAAAAACGACGAGCTTTACACACAAAAATTTGCCAACAGGTTGGATGGGACTCAGCTCTTCCTTCAGTACTTTATAAAACAGCAGCAGACAATACATGGCAAACTAGAAACAAACAAGACGAGCACTTAATTTCCGCCAGCATAACGTGGTAGTGGACACAAGCCATTAGACAGCAATGTTCAGAAGACTTTCCTGAGACTTTCTTCAATGCTGTTTACATTAGCAACGAACATCTGTGTACCACAGATAAATATATGCTATGTGACATCTTTTCAATAGAGATGTTTTATAACATTAATACTTCCCTAAAAATGTTTTTAATGTTCACTTAAAACAACCAAATAAGTTAATGATTGTTAATGGAAGAAGAGACTTTCATTCAACCAAATTTAAAATCTATCTGCTTAGTAATGGCTTTATATACAAATCATCACTGGTTTTACCAGGGTGTAAACTTATTGAATCTGTCCTATATAATATAACATAACACACTAAATATGAATTTCAATAAAATTATGACCATGAAATCTGAAATTGGAAATATTTTCTTAAAAGGCAGTATAATTTATTTTCTATAATAAATGCTTATGACAAATTACTTTGAGAAACCACTTTTAGAAATAACCTAGTATAGTGCTGACTAGCAGTGAGCATTTTTCTATCCTTATTCCATTAAAATAATATGCATATACTGTTCTAGTTTTAACAGCTATCATTATGTCAACTACAGGATTTTGCTACTTTATTATTTATTTATACTTAATATCCTGCATTGTTTCCCATGTTTCATAAGAATTACTTTTAATTTCAAATAACAGTATAACATTTTGAACAGTGAAAGGACAACATAGTTTACCTGTCTCATCACTGAGATTTTGGAATACTTTCAGCTTTTTGTTCTTAGAAAAATACAGGTTTTGTATACAAAGATATTCAGTTCCAGAAATGAAATTACTGGTTCAAAAGAATATGTTTAGAAGTGTTATAAAGCTTAATACCAAGTTTGTATGCAGCTACATCTAACTAATATTTTGAAATCATTAACCAAAGTTTTTAAGGAAAAAAAAAGCTAATTCTTGTAGGATCAGATACCTCTAGACAATTTCAGTTTGCATACATTTTATTAAAAACCTTGGCATTCTCAAATTTTCTTTAATTCCTATGATGGCAGAGAAATTTATTTTTATTCAAACCTTGTAACAGTTATATACCTAAGATACATGGCTTTCTCTCTTTACTAAGTTTTAATTTCAAGGTCTAAGTCACCAAGGCAAACAGGATCCCACCATGGATATAGATGGGGATGGGTCCCTGGGTCTGAGGGCTATCAGGGGCACTAAGGGTCAAATGGTTTAATCCTACTTTGGTGAGGGGTGGCTGGGGTTTAAAAACTTCTGAGTGGTCTACATCCACAGCAAAGAGGAAGCGGTGGTGGTGTTAGTGGAAAGGAGGGAGGCTGTGAGTGTGGGGGAGGATCAATGTCAAGGAGTCCATGAAGGAAAAGACTGTTTGGAAACTGATTGTGGTAGCAATTGTACAATTCTGCTTGATGTGATTGAACTATGGCATGACATGTATTAACTCCTAATTAATAATACAATTTTGTAAAAAGAAAGTTAAAGAGGCAAAGAAACAATCAGTCAAAGGGGATAATGAGCCACACGAACCCCAGCATACACAAGCATGATGTCCAAAGAGCATGGCCACCAAAGGTCACAACGGGGTCCTAGGTCAGACTGGGGAGAAGTGTGGAAAAGAACCCAAAACCATTTATGTGATTAGGCATGGAAACTGGTGGAACTGCCAGCACTATGGCCCTTAGACATCTTGTACGCCTGGAAACAACCTGTAGCTCAGCTTTCAGCCCAACAATCGGCCTAGAACGCGAACGCTAACTCTGGGGAGGCGCACACCCATTTGAACCATCAAGCACAGGCGGTCAGAAGGGCACATGTGTGTTCCCAGAGGCAGCCTAGAGGGGGGGGGACAGGAAAGAAAGGCACAGGGCAAAGCGGGAAGAGTGTTACACCATGAGGATTGCAATCAGTATCATGAAACAAAGGTGTGTGAACTGGTGGTTAGAGAACCAATTTATACTCACTCAGATCCATTTGTAAAAAAGGCTTTTAGTTACCAACTAGTTAACAAAGACATGTCTTTATATACAAGAGGACTTTTAAAAGGGTTGTGGAAAAACTTCATGATTTTTAAATTTTCTATTTCCATGAACATTTTTGAAGCCACCTCACATTTATAAAGATAAAAAGCTTTTTATCAAATTCTTCCTGTAATTTAATTTCAAGATTATGAAACTAAAATTTATTCCAAAGATTTTCCGTAAGAAAATGTAGTTATTTGTACTAATTTAAAATGTAAAAAAGTTAAGAAAAATAAATATTTACTCACCAATTGTGACATATTATTTATTATAACCAAGTAAGTCCAAGCATTTGAAAAGCTAAAGTTTCCTTCATCGTATACACCAAGCAGCTCACAGATTCTAAACAAAAGAACGTGACAATGAGACAACTCTGGTTGTTGGGTGCTGCTGAGCACAGCAAGCCTATTTGGCAAAGCAGGCCTGCCCCAGAGGGCGGGTTTCTGATGCTGAAATCTTTACAGGAGCAGATTGACAAGTCTATTCACCTGTGTGATTTCCAACTGCCAACCTTCTGGCTAGCAGTCAGGTGCTTAACCACTGCACCACCAAGGCTCCTTAACTTTATGTTAACCAAATCAAAGTGATTTTTAGAATATAGCATGGTCAAATCAAACACACCGTTGTCAAGTGGATTTTGACTAAATGGCAGTAGCACTGCTCTCTGGGGTTTCCAAGAGAGTAAATCTTTATGGGAACACATGGCCTCATCTTTCTCTCAAAGTGAAATTGGTGGGTTTGAACCACAGACTTTGTAGGATGCAGTCAGGGCTCCTTATTGCATGGACTCAACTCACTACCATGGAGTCAATGCTGACTCACAGCAACCCGTGTGGGTTTACAAGACTAACTTTACAGGATTGGAAGGTCCAATCTTTCTCCCGTGGAGCTGCTGGTGGTTTTGAACTATTGACCATGCAGAGTGCAGCCCGCTGCTTAACCACTGCACCACCACAGCAATACTTAAAAGCTAGGCATAGTTCATTTGACCCTTTGGTAACCACCTGATTTGGGTCACAGAGCAGATTAAAAAATTATTAAAATTTCCCCCCCCAAAATGAACAATTAGTATAGTTTTTAAAATTATGCTGCCTAATTTTCAAAAGCTTAAATTCTATAAACAAGTCTCTAACTACAGCTGCAATTTTCCCCCTTAACATTTTGTTGGAGATAAATTTTACAATGATCCAGATCTACTTAAGTAGATTATACCTTATTATCAATTCACATGTTTAACCCAAGTTTTTGAAGTGCAGAAAAATAGAGCATGCTTTCAATAGAAGTGAATTAGTCTTTGTTCTAAGGGCAAGTACTTGCTAATTCTAAGGATAATTTGGCAAGGAAAGAGTCCAGAAGTGAAGGCGTCCTTGTCTTTTTCCCTTCTTCCTCTGTGCACACACAGAACCTTAGTTAAGCTTGACAAAGAGACTAAGCATGCAACCTACTTGCTTTAAATCATTTGATGTACTTGAACTTTAGGAAATTTTTGTTTTAATGATACCCCACCATTTTACTTCAAGTCCCAAGATTTGATGGGAGTTTTAAAAAAGAAAATATATGTCTTCTTTATTGGACAACAGTGCTCATATTACTTCAGTTACTGCATGGAAAATAAAATTATGTACTTCACCTACAGTAGCATTCTTGAACTTCATGCAACAGATGTTTCTCTAAAGCTGTGTGAACATTAGCATTTGAACAGCATTTTAAGGCTCTAGGAAAGTTATGCTATTTAGCAGGCTCCTGTGGTGATTCTTTGCTGGAAATGGTCACCTTATTTGAAGACAGCAGGAGGCCTATATACTGTACTTTTCTATGGTAGAAAAGACCTGCATCATAAAAAGGTAAATTATGCTCTTTGTTTTCCTACTCAGTTGTTTCAACATTAAAAATAACAGCATGAGGATTTTTTTAAATGGCGATTTGAATTCTGTATACTTACAAAGCAATGATGGTGGTGAATGGTCTGACAACCGTATACTGTAATACACCCAGTTTGCATCTAAATAGCAGTACTCTGAAGAAGAAAAGGCATTTAGAATTCCAAGGACTCATTTAAACAGCATTAAGTTTTCTCTACAACTTTCAAATTAAGACCATTTTGCAGATGATGCCATTATTAAAAGAAAGTCTTAGAATTGAATCCTTCTGAATGTCAGTAAGGGATGAATGTGGATAGATGCCAAGCAATGATCTAAATACCATTCTTGCCATTTTCTGTTTTATTTACTAAACAAGGAAATAAGTCTGAGTATCTATTTTATCAACACGATCTTCTGAAAGGCCCTCCCTTTGTATAATCTCAAGTTTCTGAAGTGTAGCACAGAGCAAAAATGAAAAGTAGATGCCTGTGTAATTCTGGAAGAAAAAGTGAGACATAAACAAAGTACTAATGATCTGGTGTATGTGAATATATGTACATATTTGGAAAGTATTACTAACATTTAGGAGGCTGCTTTAAGTTTAGTGTTTAAATATCATTCTAGAGAGTCTCAAGGAGGAGAAACTCAGAATGGACAAAGCAAAGATCCTGCATCAAGCAGTTTTGGCTCTCTTACGGGGCTCCCTCAGTGTGGGGAATGATTCACGAAAGAAAAACAAAGGCACCAAAAGACAACTACAAAAAAAAAAAAAAAGTCTTGTGAGCCTGTATAGCCCACTTTAAAAAGCCAAAATTAAAAAAACAAACCCCCCAGATTCTCTGAGGGGCAAATGTCTGGTAGAGCACTGGTTACGCACTTTCCTGCAAGCTGCAATGTTGGCAGTTCAAAGCCACTGGCCTCGCTGTAAAAAGATGTGCAGTCTGCTTCCACTCAGAGCAGTCTACTCTTCCTCACAGGGTCACTCTGACTCGGTAGCAACAGGCTATTGTTTTAACCATAGCACTAGTTATCTGTGCTGTACATTATGCAGGTCCTAAGTTAAAGACTGTACCTCGTCTGAGAGTATCGGGGGCTTGGCATTCACCTCGTGAACACATATTATTGCATTACCAGGACGAAATAAATTTTTAGGTTCTTGGTACTAATGTGGTTCACCCCCAAATCAGCCTCTAAGGGTACAGTGTTGACGGTGATCCCTAGAGGTTGTGCTTAGTCTTGTTGCAGGGCCCTTGATAAGAAAGCACTGATTATATAAATGCTGTCCTTTCTGTCCCACTTTCTTCATAGAGCTAAGTGGGAGCTGGGTTAGATCTATAGTGCTTTATGAGTGGACTGTTAATCTGAGCCTCAGTTACATCAACGGAAACAAAAAAGAAACCACCAATCCTACCGCCAGTGAGCTAACTCTGACTCAGCCTGTAAACGTTTTTGAGGCTGTAAATCGTTATAGGAGTAGAAAACCCCATCTTTAGCCCACGGAGAAGCTAGTCCGTTTGAAGCATTGCCTTACGGTTAGCAGGCCAACTAGACAGATACCTTTAGCAGCCATGGGGCATTAATGAGCTGGAAGCTACACCTGAAGAAATTACACAGACTTTGGCAAAGGCTGGGACAAAGGATCAGGACTGTGAGAGGGCTACAATGAGTGGGTTTTATAACATACAGGCCTGAAATATGCTTAGAAGTCTAAAATTCAGAGTTTCAGGAGAGGGAACAGAGCCAGGTGAACTGAGGAGGTAATGAAAGACAGAGGGAGACATACTGTCAACCAAGCAGAACTAAAAATACAAAAAGCCACCGACTTGGTTTTTCCAACACCAGCACCCTCATATGCGCGCGCACGTGCGCGCGCGCGCGCGCGTGTTGTTGTTGTTGTTGTTAAGGTCAGATCTGACCCAGACCTTTTTGAAGTTCCTTATATAAAAGGCAAGCTAGCTGGTGTTACTGGAATAACTATTGTATGATACTGGAATAAATATTGCTGTTTCTTTGCTATTTCATACCTTGCACCGTTTCTTTACTCAAACTCCCTTTCCATTGTCTTAAGAGATCAGGTTTTGCCATGAACTATTAAGTCTAAGATAAATTACTGTATATACTCGAATACAAGCCGACCCGAGTACAAGCCAAGGTACCTAATTATTACCTGGGAAACCAGAAAAACTGATTGACTCGAGTATAAGCCTAGGGTGGAAAATGCAGAAGCTATTGGTGAGTTCCAATAATCAAAACAAATGAAAATAAAATTACTAAAAATTGAGACATCGGTGGGGTAATGTATTTAAATATTTATTTTAAATAAAAAACATCAAAGGACAAGTCATTTAACATTAGTAAACTAGCACAGAAAGTGGAAAATAGGTTTAACAAAAACAATAAGGTATCAACCAAGGTAAAATGTAATGAGTTAAAATCCTTCAAAACTGGATTCCTCATCGTCATCCGTATCCCAATGCAGAGTTTCAGCTGGTGTGAGGTCATCATAGACGCTGTCCTCACTGAGATTGCCGTCATCACCATCACTGCTGTCATTTTCATACAAAGCGCAGTCTTCACTGTCATCCATAGCATTACTAATACTACATTTCTGGAAGGCACGTCACACCATGTCTTCTGGAATGTCTTCCCAAGCATCTCGAACCCACTTTGCTATTAACTCTATGTCAGGCTTCATGAGATTTCCTCCTTTTGTTAGTCGGGCTTGACCAGATGACCTGCCACTGACCTGTGTATAAGCCAAACCCCAATTTTTCAGCACATTTTTTGTGCTGAAAAACTCGGTTTATACACAAGTATATACAGTAATCTCTTCACATGATTGCTTTGTCTTGCAATACTTTATGTTTTCTAGGTAAAATGAGTAATGTAAAGGTGGCAAACTGATATGTGTAGATTATAAAGCTTATTTTCTTGGCAAGGGCAGGGACATATTATATACTGTTTTTTCCTGCTCCTTAACATGCATGCTGCCTTATAGGCATCAGACTGGAACTTAAGAACTCTGCTTCAGAAAACTAAAACATAAACACAATTCAAAAGAAACATACTTACTCTCCCATAGACCATGGTGGACAGCAACATAAAGGAGGGAAATGTTTCTGTTGATCTTTGGCTTCAAGGATTAAGACCAGATTTGGATACCGAGTAGTGAGATAATTGGTAAGGAATCCCATAAAGTTGTAAATAACATAAGCTTCATAGCATTCTCTGCAAGTATCCACATAGATTGCAATGCTGGGGTACTTCAAAGCCACCCACTACGGAAAAGCACAGATGTTAAAAGTAGTTGCAGTGTACGATGAAATAACCATCTCAATTCATGGTTGTGGCAGTCACCTCATCTGGTGTCAATTTAAGGATTAAGAGTGTAGGGGTGGACTCAAGGCTGTCAATCTGGTACTTTCTCCTTGGAGGTGGAAGACACCTCTCTCTCTCTCTGCTACTCTTTGGGAGACACTGCAGAAGACAAGCCCCATGGACGCAACCAGACAGACCTCGGAAACCGGAGAAGCCATAGAGAGACCCCTGCCAGCGCTGAGATGTTTCCAATGACACTGGATCCAAAGACTTTCTACCCACTGGCCTGTGATCTTCTGCATTTGGCACCATTGCATGTGTTTCGTGAGTCTGAAGAGGACTTTATAGATTGATATCGGAAATATGGGCTAATATCAGACTTATGGACTTGATCTGGACTGGGCTGGGATGTTTTCTGAATGTTCAATTGCTCTTGTATATAAATCTCTTTCTCATACACATATGTGTGTCCATGGATTTGTTTCTCTAGTCTACCCAGACTAACACTATGGTATTCACGGAGCTAGTGTGCAAATGTGAGATGTCTTGGGCTACCAGGCAATTTGTGAAATGAATTTTCAAAAGGAAGAAAATGCTCGGATAATAGGAAACCAAAAAGTACGTATATGTTTAGTTAAATACGGAGGGATTACATTAAGTACTCGAGTTCTTAAACCTGAAATTTATCTTGACTAAGTTCTATGTACTCCAAGTAGGACCACTCACTCTCTGCAAGCACTGCATAAGGGAATTCAGTGGGGAGGGCACTTTGGGTTTTCATTCAAATATAAGATTTAATTTTTTTAAAAGGTGAATATAGTTTTAACTTACACTCTTTTAAAAAGTTGCACTCTTAAAAGGATTAAGAGTTACTGAAAATTTTAAAGATTGACACTGAATTTTAAAAACTACACTTTTGTACTTCCTATTGTTATACTCATTGTCCTCTAGTCACATGAAAAACAACTACCTTCTCGGTTTGCATTAATCTGACGCATCATCAAGCACTATGCTTTCATTACCTTAAGCACTGACTCTATCGTTATCATCATCCAAGAACCCTTTGTTAGTGAGATAAAATGAAACATACTTACACTGTCTAAACTGTATATGGGAACCATCCAAAGTATCCTGTGAGAAAAGCAAAGATTAAAGAAACACATTTTAGGAGGTGGGAGAGCCAATGTAACACTAGTAGATCAACACATGCGAACGTTTACCTTATGATCGGCTTTTGCAGTTCAGGTTGTGTGTAATGCACTAAGTGCTGCAGTATCACCCAGAGAGATATAGGGATAGTCAGCAGCAGAAAGATCCCAGCAATAAACCATGCCTTCGTGTGTATCCCAACCTTAAGAAGCAAAAGAACGTATTAGCATATTGTGATGAAAACCAAGACCTAAATATACTTCTTTCTTAGATTACTCAGGCAGCTAAACACGCTCTACCTGACTAGTAGCTATTTTATTTTTTCTTCAGTGGATAATCTATTTGTGTTTTTGGAGGGATGGAGACACATTTTTCCTCATGGGCTTTTATGAACATTAGTATCATGCTATGCACTGTCCTCTGTTGTCATCTGCCTTTCGAAAATTTGATTAGAATGCTTAGGGACGCACAGAAGCGCTAAGGTTTTCTGCAAGCCACGTCTCAAAGTCCTTCAGTTTTTTTACTTGGCTTTGATGCCTGCAAAGCTAAACCTACACCTGCATTTTCTTCAAGTTTTACTGTTAAATTTAGAAGGTAAAAAAAGAAAGAAAATGGCAAAAACTGTTATGTTCTTTTTTATCTTCAGAGGGGTCAGTAGCCAGAGCCAGACCCTGTACATACCATATGCTGTCACATGATCCTTATAATCTGCAGCAACCAGTAAATTCTGCTCTGATGAAAACAGCCACAAACTATACTAAGCTAATGAGCATGACTCCATCCAACAGAACTTTATTTACAAAACTGTAGGCCTGTTTGCTGATCCCTCCAATACACTGGTGTTGTGTGCCATGTCAATTCTGACTTATAACAAGGCTGTGGGGCAGGAGGGAACTGCTCCACTGGGTTTTATTGGCTGTAGCCGCTACAGGAAGTAGATACTCAGGTCTTTTCTCCCTGAGGGTTCAAACTGCTGATCTTTCAGTTGGCGGCCAAGTGCTTAACCATTCCGCAACCAGGGCTCCCTTCTAGTGCACCAAACCCATTGCTGTTGAGTAGATTCCAACTCATAACAATGCTGTGGAACTGAGTAATTTCCCATAGTGTTTCCAAGCTTGTAATTACTCTTGACCAATGCAGACTACCACATCTTGTTTCTGCAGTGGCTGCTTTCAAAAAATGCCCACCTTCTGGTTAGAAGTCAACTGCTTTAAACATTGCCCTACCAGGACTCCTTTCAAATACATTACTGGTGGTCAACTGAGGGCCCCTGGCTCAAGCATATAGAAGCTCTGTAACTTCCACTGTGGCTCTGCCCAGTAGATCTCAAAAAGCAACGATTCCAGCCTGAGTGGGGATACCCCTGGTTCTGACTGGAGAGTGGGGTAAAGCCATATGAAAACTCTTCCACAAAATGCAAGGTAACGAAGTGATCACTGAAGATATGACTGCTATACTAAAGTGAACTGAAGAAATCAGATGGTGCCAGTTATTAGATAGAGTAGCATCTGTGAACTGATCACAAGGATCTACACGTGACCTCCTCCCTGGGGAATGGACAACAGAAAAGTGGGTGACGGGAGACGTCGGACAGTGTAAGATATGATAAAATAATAATTTATAAGTTATCAAGGGTTCATGAGGGAGGGGGAAGCGGGGAGAGAGGGGGAAAATGAGCTGATGCCAGGGGCTTACATGGAGACCAAATGTTTTGAGAATGCTGATGGCAACAAATGTACAAATGTGCTTTACACAGTTGATGTATGTATGCATTGTGATGAGTTGTACAAACCCCCAATTAAATGATTAAAAAAAAAAAGGAATAGCATCTGTGGTCTTGAAGGCTTGAGTTAAAACAGTCATCTAAGTGAGGCGTCAGTTGCCTGGACATGGAAGGATCACATCAGCCCACATGATCCAAGGATTATAAGTAATAAAATCCAGGACCAGAATAATAAAATCCAAGACTAGAAGAGGGAATTATATTAGAGTTTACTTTCTGAGCACTCAACATGTACAAGGCGACAGGTGACGGTGAAAGCCCCAAATCCATTTTCTGAGCCCTCACATGGATGCAATCTCCAGTGAACTCCCTTGGGCCACTGACCAGGGATGTAAATAAGTATTTATGTGGGTTACTGCAGATATAGTTAGGTTAAATTTTAACATTTTACTATTTGTTTTCCTTATTGCTCTATTTGTAATTTATTCTAGTTTCTATTTTCTTCTGCTTTCTTTTGGGTTGACGTTTCTTTGTGTTTTATTTTGTTGTTGCTGATGGGGTTTGGTTTTTGTTTTGGTGTGATTTTCTTCATAAGAAATTTGGGGTGAGTAAATCTGTGGAGACAGTAGCTAGATTACTAGCACCTTAGGTAGGTGGTGCAAATAGCAAACAATGCTCTTGGCTGTTAATTGGAAAGCATGCTAGGTTGATCCCACCTGGAGGCACGCAGAAGAAAGGTCTGGCAGGCAGTCTGTTTCAGTCATTGACTATTTATTGGCGCACTGTTCCACTCGGACACACACATGAGGCTGTGTGTCAATTCAACACAAACGAATTTTATCTCTGAAGATAAAATCCCTGGTTGCCTAGTATGTACTAGTGGACTGTGGGCTGCATAATTTTACTACTTCAAAATCACGACTAGGCTCTCTGTGGGAGAAAGAGGAGGCTTTCTAATCCTGTAAAGAGTGACAGTCCCAGAAACCCACAGGGGGCAGTTCTACCCTGTCCTATAGGGTCATCATTAGTTGGTATAGACTCAATAGCAGTGAGTGAATAGGAGGGAAAAGGCAGGGCAGAAAGATCGAGGAAGGATTTCTATTCATTTTAAATCTGCACTATATATAGTGATTACACTGGAGATACACTGCCAATTAATAAAATAGAATTTTAAAAAGAAAAAAACAGCACCTTAGGATTATGACAAGGGAATTTGGAGGGGAATGGAGAGCTAATAATATTGGAAACAAAACAAAGAAAATGATATAAAATTGATTGTGGTGATTGTACAGTTCTTTTAAATATATCGGAGCTATTGAATTTTATAGTACACGAATTATATATCAGCAAAATGGTTACAAAACATGCAGAATGAAAGCGTATTTTGATGTACAGTTCAGCTCATAAGATAAATAAAGGGAAGAAGGGTGGTAGTGTAAGCTGTAGATTCCAGTAGAAAGTAGAACCAGGGAATATGAACAAATGCAGAGGCTGCCTGGGAAACTGTTACTCACTGTAATCTAAGGACAGGGTTTGAAGGAAAAGGGAAAGCTTTGGGCCCCGCTGATCCCAATTTTGGAAATGAAACTCTTAGGAGCTTCAAAGGGCTGCACTCTCGGTGAAAGGGTACAACTGAAAATACCGACCTACCAGCAAGATAACTAAGCCTGGTGTGGCAGTTACATAATCTCCTGTCAACTTGAGCGAAGGGGTGGAGTCTGGCCTGTCAATCAGGTAATAGCCAATGAGGCCTCTGCATGGGCATGGCCTTCTCCTGAGGATTCTGGGCACTTCTGTCTTCCTCCCAGGTGGTGGGACACCCATTCCCTCTGTGAGACATTCCTGTTGACAAGCCAAATGACGCTAAACTGATGGAGCCAGAACCCTAGAGTTGGAGGAGCCCTGTGGGAACTCACACCAGCGCTGAGATGCTTCCACCGCCACTGGATTCACAAGACTGTCTACCCATTGGCCTGAGATCTTCCTGCATTCAGCATCACTACGTGTGTTGCAGGAGTCTGAAGAGGAATTTATAGACTGGTATTGGACAAATGGGCTAATATCAGACTTATTCACTTGATCTGGACTGGGCTGCTTTCTTAATATACAATTACTCTTTATATAAAGTTCTTTCTTAAACACATATGAGTGTCTATGAATTTGTTTCTCTAGTCTACCTGGACGAACACACCTGGTCTTGAAAAAGAAAGTCTCCAGAGGACCCAAATCTAATGCTTTACCTACGGGTGAGATTTGAATAAACACTATCTCTAACACATTAATACAACTCCTAGTTATTGATAACTTTAAGACTCTTGGCAGATGCAAACCAAAAATGACAGTCTTATACAAAAAAAAATGGGACCTACTGAAGTAGACAGCACAAAATGATAAAAAACAGCAGGAGGAAACAACCTACCCTCAACAGGTGTTATCGGTGACTGGGCAGATCGGAATCTAGTGCTGAAGATGACAGCTGGGTTGCAACACGATTAGTGAAATACGGCAATGGTGTTAGATTGTATGACAACTTGAACCTGTGTGAAAGTGTAAGGGATGAGGCCAAGCTGTCAATCAGCACAGACTGATGATACCTCCTTGAGGGTGTGGCCCTTTCCAAAGAGTCCGTGAAAACGTCTCTCTCTCTCTCTCCTGCTCCTTCATCCTCCTTGCTTGCTGGTATTGTGTGTCTGAAGAGGCTAGCATTGGACCCAGAGACTTGAGTTGGACTGGGATGGGGCTCCTTTTTTGGCGTGTTTTAATTAAAAGATCATTTATTGGGGGCTCTTACCGCTCTTATAACAATCCATACATCAATTGTATCAAGCATATTGCTGTTAGGTAGCATGATAGGGGGTTGTTCCTCTCCATGCTTAGGGGCCCCCTACAGGAAGTTGGAAGCCGATGAAGGCTAACGGGCATGCGCAAATTCAGGCCCTTGAGCCAGGAAAAGTGGTTGGCCGTGTTGAAGCCCCTAAAAACTGCAACTTGGAGACCACCAACCACCACCCTCTTTCCCCACTTAGCTCCCCCTTGTGCCTGGCTGTGCTATGGTCTCTCTCTCCTCGGGTCGCCACGTGTGTGGGGTGCAGTCCTGTGTGTGAGACTGTAAAACTTGAGACTTCTATCCTGTATAAAAACACACTGGGATCAAAAACCTGGCTTCGGCGTGAATTTCTTTCTCATGCAGCAAGAATTGAGGTATTTCCCACCTGAGGAATCTAACATCGCCATCATTATTTTCTAAACATTTACTTTGTATTTGAGCCGTTGGCATCAGCTCCTTTTTCTTCCCCTCTCTCCCCACCTTGTGACCCCTTGATAAATTATAAATTATTATTAGAGACTCCTTGATAAAATATTATTGATATAAAATTCTTTCTTAAACATATGGACATCACTGGTTTTGTTTTCTCTAGGCCATTCAGCCTAACACAAGGGTTTAATCTATGTTCAGTAGTAGTTTCTGAATGAGAATCAAAATAATTGGTAAAGCAAGGACTATCTAATGAAATAATGGCAATAATCTCCAGAAGTGACCAGCTGCTTTTTACCCACTTAGTATATTATAGACTCTTCTTGGATAGACATGCATAATCTAATTAAACCAATCTCAAGTATTCAGGCTGTTGGTAATTTTTTACTATTGAACAATCATTTCAATATGAAACAAGACTGCAGGAAAAATATGGAAGTGAATAAATCCATGCTTGTATGTAAAACATAAACACATTTACTGAGTGCTGGCTGCCTCAAACATGGTTATATACTCTCCAGGCATTCCATGGTTGAACCCTCCTGTCTGGGAATTGCCACCACAACCACGGTGCAAACAGATTTTACTCTAATGTACTTCTTATGTACAACCATAGCAGCTATTTTTAAAACCTCAATTCATTGTAAGCACATTTGATTAACACTGTCGTTTTAAAAATGTAATTTCTAAACATATACTTCGAACCCTCTCATTCTAGAGCTGAAGTAATCTATTTGCCTTCTGGTATTTCTATGGGGGAAATTATTCATTTGACTTCAACTTCTTCCATTCGAGAGGCCTGAGGTAAAGAGTTTTCGGCTAATTTGTGATCCCTCATTGAAGAGTATGATTTCTTTTTCCCCCTTTCAATGCATGTTATATACATTTGTGTCCTCCAAATTATGTGCGGAATTCCAGCTTCCCACACCTATAGAAGAGCCCTGAGGCACAGTGGGCTAAATGTTTCATTCCTAAGCTCAAGGTTAGCAGTTTGACTCTACCAGCCACTCAGTGGGAAAAAGATGAGGCTATTTGTTCCTGGAAACAGATAGGGAAACCCTAGGGAGCACGTCTACTCAGCCCCATAGTGTGACTATGAGTCAGTATCAACTCAGTTGCGGTGGGTTTTACCTATAGATGTATGACTGTTTGGAAATAGGATTTCTTTTTTTTAATTGTTGTTAATGAGATGTCAGTGTAGAGTAAAATCCGAAGCTTGACCACTGCTGATTTATAAAAGGCCTGAGAAGACACATAGACACACACGGGGAGAAATCGATGCTTATGTAGATCATCTACAAGGCAGGGGCACAATGGTGCCAAAGAATGCCCAGAGCTACCATTACGGTGGAGGCCTCCAAACTGTAAGCAAATAACTTTCTTTTCAGTAAAACCAACTACATGTGGTATTTATGTTACAGCAGCGCTAGTAACTTAAGACAATACAAATGATAACTTTTTAAAGAAAACACAAGTGGCCATTTATTTTGGTATTTGAGAGTTGGCCAATTAAAAATTAACATAGAACTGAAACCCAAAATTTCTGGTTTTACTGTTTAGAACAGGGGTGGGAATGTCCAGCCCAAGGGCCACATAAGTCCTGCAACATCATCAATATCAAAATCATCAGCAGGCCGCACCAAAGAGAAGCATTTTCAGCCATCAGAGGGGTGTGTTAATAAAATGTTTGACCAAACAGAGGGGGCTAATTTTAAAGTTGATAATTTTGTAGGGCCTACAAATGATGTGATAGATGTCCAAATGGCCCTGGGCAGAAAAAAGATTCCTCACCCCTGATCTAGAACTAGGTGCCTGCTCCCCATTAGAAGCCAAAGATTAAGGAAACATAAAAAAGAATATAGGAAACAAGTGTATTTTTATTATGCTGCACACAAAAACGTGACACTTTAAAAAAACAAAAAAAATCCAAAAGTCTAAGGGTGCTAGAGAGCCAAGAGGATTAATCAAAGAAATGAAATGAAAGCAAACAGGCCAAGATGAAGATTCTGAAAAGAATGACTTGTGCTTAGCTCAATTGTATTTAAAATTAAGCATTCATTCCAGTGATTTTTTAAAAATTCCATATTTAGACATATTCTGAGTTTTCTCTACTGTAAGGTGAACAAGAACTGCACTGCAGGTAAGAATGGTCACAGAAGTCAGACTATCCCCAGTGTCACGACTTTGTCCATGTAGAAACTCCTGCATTGCTGTATGGTTTTGCTGCGTGTATTCTCCACAACAGAGAACAGTACTGCCACGTAACTGCAGTGCCCACATTTGTCTTGTGATCGCCTTAGTGCCAAAAGTAGAATGTGGTGGTAGATGTAAACAGAGGAATTATGTGATTGTGACTAATGCAGGGCAGCATGCTGAAAGAGAGAACGTTCTTTTTCAAACACTCAGAAGACAAGTGTCTGGAGAATTGAGTCATCAACAGGATAAACCCATTGCTGTGGAACTGATGACAATTCAGTCACCTTGTAAGGACACTGGAGTTCACAATAGCGTTTCCAAAGCTGTACATCTTTAGGGAAACAGACTGGCACCCCTTTTCCCAGCAAAATGGCTTGTGAATTTGAACCATCAACCTTTTTGTTAGCAGCCAAAGGCTTTAAGCTTTGAGCCAACAGAGCTCATCACAGTATGACTGGTAGGTGCCGAGTTGGTTGATCCAGTGATCCTACTGTACAACAGGATGAGATACTGTCCTGTCCTGTGGCATCCTCGCAACTGTTACAATTAAACCCATTGCTGCAGCTACTGTGTCAATCCATCTCACTGAAGGTCTTTCTGTGGATGACCTCTCCACCTGTCAGTTTATTGTGCTTGGTGGCTTATGTGTTGCCGTGATGCGAGAAACAATGCCACCAGTATTTCAAATGTCAGCAGGGTCACACAAGGTGGACAGGCAAGGACAGACTAGAAAGAAGGAATCAGTGATCCACTTCTGAGAGGTTATTCAGGGAACACCTCATGAGTAGCGGTAGAACACACTGATAAAGTGCTGGAAGATACGCCCATCAGATTGGAAGGCACTCAAAACAGAACTGATCTTACAGACTAAGATGGAGCAAAGCTTTGGGGGCCTTCATGGGTTGATGGGAACACAACTCAAAAGGACAAGAAACAGTTGCAAGCAGACAATAATCAGCATCACAGTATAAAAAAAACAAACCAAGCCAAGCCAAACAACTCCAACTCACTGCCACTGAGTCCATGCGACTCACAGCAACCCTGTAGGGAAGAGTAGAATGCTTCTGCGAATTTCAGAGATTGTAACTCTTTCCAGGAATAGAAAGTCCTGTCTTTCTCCTGGGGAAAGGCTGGTGGGTTTGAACTGTTGACCTTATGGTTAGCAGCTCAATGTGTTGCTCTTGGCACCACAGTATAGTTAGACTAAATACTCTGCAGCATCGGGCTTAGCATTGCTTTAATATGACAAGTGGCAATATAGTTTCGGAAGAAAAAAAAAGGATTTGCCCACATTAATGTCAACTTGAATTATTGATTACAAAGTTATTTATAGTTTGAAGATTTCATTTTAGGGCTATTAAAAAAGCTCTACTCATCAGAAATAATGCCCGGTATATGTGTGTACATAAGTAAATATTGTAAAACAAATCAGTACTGGGAACCCGTATAATCGAACATAATGACTAAATATTTTAATTTACATTTATCTCAAAAGAAATTATTAAAAATTGAGACCCAATGATATAAGCTCACCATGTGCGTTATTCTTAAAACTCCTCAGCCCTACCCTGGAAGCGAGAGAAGTAGATTTGTTGAGAGAAAGTTGAGGAAAGAAGAAGGGAAGAGAAAAGTTAGTGATGAGTGCTAGGAGGGGTTCCTTCAGACGGAATCCTGCTGGGGGCAGAGAGGAGCCCTGACAACGGGAGGAGGCCCAGGGATAAGCAGGACTGAAAACACTCAGCTACAGAGCAAGGTGCCATCATGTGGGCACTTAAGTTGCTTGACTTCAATTATACAGGCTCAGCCAGAGTAAGAACAAAACGAGTTTACACACGTCAGCCGGCGTGCCAGTAGTCTATGCCCTAACAGGGACAAGGGATGCGCTATGGATCTCCAGAGTCTCAGTTCCCACAGTGAGCACATTGCAGTTCTACTGTTTAAAGAAGTCAGTGTTTTTTATACAAAGCTCTCCCTCATCATAAGCCAGCTACTTTATCTACTGCTCATCTGTTGTTTCTATTCTGATACGGATTCATAAGGACCTTACGGGGCAGAACTGCCCCATGGGGTTTTTGTAGGCTGTAAACTTTACAGAGGGCATATGGCCAAGTCATTTCTCCTGCAAAGCCACTGCTGCTGGGTTCAAACAAACCTTGTTGGTTAGCAGCCAAGCATTTAACCATTTCACCACCAGGGCTCTTCAGTGGTAAGTAGAGGAAAGCACATTTTGTAACTTCGTGCTTCACGGGCAGCCTACGCCCTTCTAAGATGTTATTGCGCAGAGACGAATAGCTGCTTCAATGCAACACTAATGGCTGCAGTTTTAGAACAGCAGTAATAATTACACCGAGCACCTACTGAGCACTGGTTAACACCAGTAAGCATTTTGGACACTTCAACACATTCAGGAGACAATGCTAAGGATATTATACGCTAAGGCAACTAAAGTTATACCTAACACAATGGGATCATAGCCACTTAGCTCTCTGCTTCAGTGTTCACAATGACACAAAATCCTATACTTTAAGTGGATGCATAAGCAAATGTGGTGCAGAAAGCTGGTGGAGTCTGGCTATCAAAAAGGTAGAGTACCTGGGGTTTTAAAGGCTTGAAGTTAAACAAACGGCCATCTAGCTGAAAAGCAACAAAGCCCACACAGAAGAACCACACCGGCCTGTGTGATCATGAGGTGTCAATAGGATCAGGTATCAGGCATCCAAGACCCAGAACAAAAAAATCATATCAATGTGAATGAGGGGGAGTGCAGATTGGAGACCCAAGGCCCATCTGCAGACAACTGGACATCCCCTCACAGAAGGGTCACAAGAAGACATGATTCAGGGTGCATATAGCACCAATGAAACACACAACTTTCCTCTAGTTCCTTAATGTTTCCTTCCCCCAACTATCATGACCTTACAAATCGGATTAGACCAGAACATGCACACTGCTACAGATGAAAGCCTGAAACACAGGAAATCCAAGGTAGATAAACCCCTCAGAGCCAACAACGAGAATAGAGATACCAGGAGGATAAGGGGATGGTGGGAAGAGAAAGGGGGTATCGATAACAAGGATCAACATATAACTTCCTCCCAGGGGGATAAACAACAGAAAAGTGGGTGAAGGGCAACAGAGAATGATTTAAGATATGAAACTAATAATCAATAACTCATCAAGAGTTCACAATGGAGGGAGGGTGGGGAAGGAAGGGGGAAATGAGCTAAAATAAAGGGCTCAAGTAGAAAGAAAATGCTTTGAAATTGATGGCAGCACATGTACAAATGTGCTGGACACAATGGATGATTGTATGGATTTTGATAAGAGATGTAAGAGCCCCAATAAAAGTATTTAATTTTAAAAAGTATGCTTCATACAATTGATATACAGATTGTTATAAGAGCTGTAAGAGCACCCAATAAAAGGATCTTTTAATAAAAACAATTTTTTTCCAGTATGGTGAGGAAAGCAATGTCTGGGATCTTAAAGGCTTGTATTTGAACAAAAATTATAAACAGCTAATTTGGAGAAGGCTATGGAGGACAGTGGAGGAAACCCAAACCCATCTGCAGGGTGTCTAGTCAGACTGAGCGGCTGGCAGATCTGCTCTAGTCAAGGCAAGAATCCCACACAGCCTTACTATTATATTAGGCGGAGACCACTGCAATCCTGATTATGTGGGATCAAACTCAGTACCAGGCCAGTTGTCCTCCCTACAGTCACGACCTGAATTAGTATTGGGTACAAGTATTCCATGACAGAAATTCTTCCCTGGTGTTTTGAACGTTGATATTTATAATAATATTACCACCTTAGTGAGACTTGTCTGGTACTATTTTCTGTTGGGTTGCCCAGCTGTTAAGTACAGGAGGAATGGATGTATGATGATAACTGTTACAAGGAGTTGTAGGGAATGCAGGGGTGGGGGGTGGTGAGGGAAAGGGGGATTTCTGGAGTGAACAGTGAAGGGAGGGAGCACTAGAACTGATAGTGCTTGCACAACTCAGTTTGAAAGTGATGTGTTCATGGTGGCGGGGGTTGGGGGAGGCATGGAAGGACTCTAAGATAGATGTGGTGGTGATTATAAAACTCCCCTTGATGTGACTAAATGATTGAACTGTTCGGTTGGATGATATGTGAATTATGTGCCAATAAAACTGTTAGGGAAAAAAAGTGAAAAAAATCCCTATACTTTAGGCTTTTTAAAAGGATTAACAGAGAGTATACCTTAATCTTGGGAACATGCTCTATTCACTGCCTGTCACCTTAAAAAAAAAAAAGGTAAAAAAATCCTTTCTTAATCTCACACTTTTTCCACTGCACCATTCATTTCTTAAGGCCCCACCAGAGCTGAAATGCTCAAAGCAAAAATTGTCATACTCTCAATAATTCCATTCTTTTAGCCTTATAAATGAAACAAAAACAATCAAAGAGCTTAGTGCCACTGAGTTGATGCTGACTCATAGTGACCCTATAGGGCAGGATAGAGCTGTCCCTGTAGTTTCCACAAGATCGTAAGTTTTTACAAAAGTAGAAAGCCCATCTTTCTCTCAAGGAGTGGCTGGTGGTTTCGAATAGGTGGCTGATCTTGCAATTAGCAGCCAACTCATAACCATCAGGGATCCTTTGGCCCTTATAGATCCACTAAAACCATTATTAGTATCACCATGGAAAGAACTGGTTGATATATTGAGCCTGGTTGCATAATGGGTTAAACACTGAGCTGCTAACCAGAAAGTTGACTGAATATTAGCTGCTCCAAAGGAGACAGATGAGACAATCTCCTTCCCTAAAGATTTACAGCCTTACACAAGGAAACAGACAAGCTCTAGGAGGCAAAGGTATAGATAGGGAGAGTAACAGAGGTGTGCACTTATGTAAATACATGAATCCATAACAACAGTGGCATCAGCCTAAGTACATATATTTATAAAACAATACGCAGGCTGCAGATGCGCCTTGGGTCTTGGCTCATACCTTCCCTCAATACAAGAACACTTTGTTCTAACATATTGGCAGAACCCCCCCCCCACACACACACACACAATTGCTGAAGACAAAATGGGTACATGAGCAGATGTGGTGAAGACAGAGGATGGTGCCTGGCTACTAAAAGATATAGTGTCTTGGGTCTTAAAGGCTTGAAGTTAAAGAAGCGACCACCCAACAGTGAAACAAGCACACATTGAGGAAGCACACCAGCCGGTGTGACCGTGAGGTGTCATCGAGAGCAGGCAACGGGCATCAGAAGATTCACAACAAACAGTAAACAAAAATGCATTGGTGAGAATGGAGGGAGGTTGGAGCGGAAACCCAAAGGCCATCTATGGACAATGGAACATTCCCCCACAGAGGGGTCACAGGGAGAGGATGAGCCATTTAGGGTGCAGTAGAGCACTAATGGGTCATGCACTATACCTGATTCCTTGAGGCCTCCTCAGCCCCCACTGTCATGACCCCAGTGCCGCCTCCCACTCTGGACGAGATGGGAGCAGGTTCACAGGTATGGGCAAGAGATAAAACTCACAACACAGTGAACCCAGGAACAGGAATGGGAATACAGATAACAATAGGGGGAAGGGAAGGAGGGTGGGGGAGCATGGATTGCAATGAATGGCACATAACCACACACCCCCATCCAGGGGGAAGAACAGAAACCAGAGGGGAAGGGAGACAGGGGTCAGTGTGACATTTAAAATTAACAATCTACAAGGGGCCATGAGGGTTTGGGGGTAGGAAGGGAAAAAAGGAGTTGCTGATCCCAAGGGCTCAATGGAAAGTAAATGTCTAGAAAAGAATGATGGAACATATGTACAAATGTCAAGAGTTGTAAGAACCCCCAATAAAACGATAAAAAAAAAGACAAATAAAGACTTACAGCCTTAGAAACCCTAGGGCACAGTTCTACTGTCTTGTAGGTAAGTGAACCAGAAAGGTCATCAAGTCGAAGGTGACCTGAAGACAGTGAGCTTTTGCTTTCTCAGCAGCAGTGGTCCCGGGACACTGCTTTCTCCTTCTGGAGACTCTCCTGTCCTGGTTTCCCTGGGACCTCTGTCTGTGTTCCTCTTCCTCACAGCTAGCCCTCCATTTTCTATGAGTTTCTATTTCTCTATTTGACCACTAGGTCCTAGGCCTTTTTTCCTTCTTTAAATTCTCATTGTCTTAAACACCATCTATATTGTGCCTGTTGCCGACATTTCTATTTTCAGCTCAAGGCTGAGCTTTTGACTTGCGTACCCAACTGCTTATTTGACATGTCCCTTATATACCTTTAAAGAAATGTCCCAGAACTCAAACCTATCTGTGGCCCTAGATCTTCTTCCACTGTAACCAGCGCCCCATTTACCTGGTGGTTTATGCCAGAAACCTTGGAGCCATCCTTGTCTCCTCCCCTTTTCTGCCTTTCCTCTCTAAGCCAATCCCCTGTCAAGCCCTGGCTGTTCACTCAAGGATACCTAACCAATCAGTTTCACTCTCTATCCCTCAACGTTCTAAGTTGTCTATACTTCCAGTCAATTATGCACAGCTGCCATAGTGGTCTTTAGAAGCCGTGTAAAAAGAATGCCCTTTCTCGGTCTCTCAGATATTTTTAAACTTTCCTCTGGAGCACTTTATGTAATTTTTTGTTGATTGTGCTCAGCACTAAATTTCATGAAGGTAGGTGCCAGCCATGTTTATATCCCTAATAATATAGTAAAAAGGCCCCATTCATTACTGGGCTCAAACAATACTTAATTCAAGCACAGACACTAGGGCAGACAGAAGGGGGAGAGAAAATATGTAAAATGTATATTGTATTAGAAGGCAAGTGCTAGCAAGAAAAATAAAAGTCAGAAGGAAATCTGTGCGAAGTGTTGAGATGAAGGGTGGTCAGGTGGCTTGAGTGAAGCGCTGACAGGAAGTAAAGGAATGCGAATACTCTCTGGGGTAAACCCATTTGCAGACAAAGAAACACAGGGCAAGGTGAGGGGGCACGCCCAGGACATCTGAGGAAGGTGTGCAGCAGGAAGCGCAGGATGGGAGACGGGCGGGAATATTGGCTTTAGGACCTGGGTCCAGTTGCAATTGGAGGGCTTTATGAAAAAGCCAGACCAAGTGTGACATGTTTTAACTGAATCATTCTGGCTGCGGGGTCCAAAGTGGTTCTGGCAAGAGCTTTTGTTAGACTTGGAGCCCAGGAGAGATAGTTAGTGGCTAATTTCTAAATATATTCTGAAGGCAGCAGTCAAGCCACTCTGCTGTCAGCTGAAATGGGAGGTGTGAGAGAAAGAGAGCCATAAAATTGATTCCAAGGATCAAAGACTGCTTCTTTCTTCACGCCCATCTCTCAGCTGAAAAGGTAAAGCTCATTACAGCTGTTGCCAAATCACATTAAAACGCGCCTGGTACAAAGTATTGTTTTTGCCAGCATGACAGGTTAAAGAAAATCAGTATTCAGTCTCCTATAAATGCGGAAGAAAGTGTCTTGGAGAAAAGAAACAATATTTAGGGTAGGATCTCCATATAATAACTTTTCAAGCTGAAAAAAAGCACTTTCAAACCTGTCTTATTGGATTGCCGATTAGAGTTCTCCTTAGCAGCTAGTGGTACTTAAAACTGAATCCAACAACTACGAAGTCTTAAATAAGTTGACACAACACACACACACACACACACACACACACACACAAATTACTCTTAAAAGTATTCCAATACCACACTCCAAAGAAATGCTTGAAAGTGGGGAAATTTTATTTGTATTAATATACTTAGAAGACCAATTATTGGGGGGGGAAACTAAGTCTTTCACAAATGAGAAATCTATAATACAGATTACATTATCATTACTAATAAGAACTATCCCAATATGTATAGTCCATATTTATTTGTAAGGATGTGAGATACTGTGCCAACATGGGGGAGCCTTGATGGCTGTTAACTGCAAGGTCAGCAGTCTGAAACAACCAGCCGCTTTGCTCTGAGGCAGAAATTAGCCATTCCTCCCCTGCAGGACAGGTTCTCTACTCCTGTAAGGCGTTAGTCTTAGAAATTAACTGGGATCGTTTTACTCTGTCCTCTAGGTTGTTCTGAGCTGGAATTGACTCCATGGCAGAGAGATGCCATTTTGAGAAAGTTAACACAAAGTACTGTAGCAAAGCAAACTCAAACACATGTGAAATTCATTTTAACTGGGTGATCATTTCCACAATAACAAGAAAATGTCCTTAAACGTGGCATGGAATCTTAAACTCTTTTATGCAGGTATTAAGAATTGGAAGCACTTCATTAATTCTGAACTTTATTATATATTTTCTAAAAAGTATATAATGTACTATGTTACCTTAGGGACTTTCAGGCTGTTTGTAGCATTTTACTGATGTCATAATAAGAATATGACATCAAAAATATGCCAGGAGCTTTTTGCAAAACCTTTGTTGATTGAGAGCCAATTTCCAAAGTAAAAACAAAGTTAACCAACTAGGATCTTTTAATTAGGTAAGCTAAGAAAATTCAACACAAGACTTTCAAGGTAGTTTACCTGAGTTAGACGTGACCCCAATGAGATTTCACGAATACAATTAACTTGCAGGGAATTGATGAAAACTTGCAAAAAATTGTGCTCTTTTAAAACAACTATCCTAATATAGCCGAATCTTCAAACCAGTCCCACCTCCACCTATAGCATTTTAAAAAAATTGTGAACAAGAAATCAGTCCTACGGCTGAGCTCTCTAGTTGACGAGAGACCAGACACAAAGCCAGGGGGAGGGTAAGAATAGGAGAGGGATAGACAGCTCTTTCCCAATCTCTGCTGGGCAGAGAACACGGCAGAAAGGGCGGCGACGGACGGTGCGGGACCCTCTTACCTCCAGTTTCTGTAATTCCCACACGCATAGGGGAACCGCCACCACTATGGACACCAGGTAGATAACCACAGCTAAAGGTCGAATCCACTGTCTCCAGTTCCTCCAGGTGCAAGTGCAAGGCATGTTTTCGCACAAATCAGCTCCGCGTAGTAAGGAAAACGAGCTCAAAAGAGACTGGCAAGGGGAGCCCTGCGCTCCGGAGAAAGCTGTTACCAGCAGCACGAGCCGCCTCCTCGGCGGGCACTGGGCTTTCTGCTAAGGCTGCTGCAGCCGCTCAGAGTGCTCCCAGGGCGCTGTGCGGACAGCATCTTCTCTTCCCCACCTCGCATCGCCCCGGGTCCTCCGTGCTGGATGCCGCTGCCCTCACCTGGGGATCGCCCTGAATTCCGCCTGCACCATGGCTTGGAGCTAGGCGCCGGCCAGGTCCGGCCTCTAGACACCCTCCGCACAGTCCAGTTCTGCCCCGCCGCCGCCGGTCCGCCCGCTCTTTTCTTTAGGGGTTGGCCTTCCTCCCGCCCGCGCTCGCAAATAGCTCCACGTCCAGTGATGGTGACAGGTGACAGGTGACAGGTGAGGGCTCCAGCCCGCAGACCCCAGGTTAGCTTCACTTGCTCCCACGGGACAGACACCACGGCGGAACCCAGGCCGAGCGAGGGCTTGCAGTTCTCTTCCGCTTCCGCTCCGGCTGTCTGAAGGCGATGATTCGCCGGCAGCGCCAACACTGCCCGCCCCATCCGGCTCGTTTCTCTTCTCTGATTGGTCACTGTCGGGGGCGGGGCTGGGATGCTGCTTGTGAAGTATAGCGAGAAGGGAAAGGAAAACAGTACTCAGAGGCTTGTAGGCCGCGGCGCCGGGCTGACCGGATGACCCTGAAGATGTGAGGAACACAGTCTGTCTGTATTTCTTATTATCATTTTTAAAAAAGCAGTCTTTCTCAAAGTGGGTAATACCGCCCCCTAGGGGACGTTGGAACGACCCTGCTGCAAAGGCTGATACCTACACTTTATTCAGGATTATGAATTACAGTTCAAAAGTTTTTAATTGCCAAGGGGTGCTGAGTATTTATTATTCCTGAAAAGGGGTCAGTGACCAAGTCAGTTTGGGAACCTGTGCTTTCAAGGAAGCCAAGGCAAGGGGGGCGCGTGGGATGGTCAGAGAGTTAGTTCTAGGGAAGGAACGGTTTTCTTCATAAAAGGTGTGGGGTTGGCTGTGAGAATATACAGGCAACCTGCTGGAGTAAAGCAGGGACGAATAGGAGACACTGCCTATTTTTCTCTGAAGTGCCAGAATCTAGGGGGTAGGCGGCTTGGTCTTTTAGAATCATAAGGAATGTATATAATTGTGGGAAACAACTGGAAGAGAGTGTATGAGGACAAACTCAACTTTTTAAAAAGAACTTAGTGCATTTATTATGATTATTATTTTAAGTGATTTTATTGGGGATTGTACAGCTCATCACAATCCGTCCACACATCCATTGTGTCAAGCACATTTGTATATAAGCTGCCATCATCATTTTGAAAACATTTTCTTTCTCTATTTGAGCCCTTGGTAATCAGCTCTCTCCCCTCACCTCCCTTACCCTCCCTCCCTCAAGAACACTTGATAATTTATCATTTTTCCCCCAGGTCTTACAATGACCAATGTCTCCCTTCACCCACTTTTCTGTTGTCTGCCCTCCTGGGAGGGGATAGAAGGCTCCCATGGAGGAAACCTTCATGGGGTTGGAGATGCATCCCACTCACATTCTCTTAAGTAAAAGTTATTCCCCACGATGTCCCCCCCATAATAATTCCAAATCTAAGGTGCTATTTGCAAACACATGGTCCTTGACTACACCCTTGGAGGTCAACCGCTTGAAGGTTGTCTATCTGGAGATTGTCAGCCACCTAAGGCAATCTGGCTAGATAGTCTGTCCCACCCTAAGCAGGGCCCACTCCCTTCTGATTAGGATAATGATGTTCCCCTGCAGGAAAGCTCATGGACACCAAAGGTCAAGTCTGCTCAGATGCACCCCCTTCCTGTTACGTATATGGTTACCTGTAACTAGGGGAGCTTGTATGCCCCTGAGTGTATATAAGCCTTGTTTGGAAATTTCTCTCTGTGGACCTTGCTCCTGTAGTCATGGTGGTCCCGGAGGAGAGCACCTGCATGCATTATCTTGTCTGATGTCTCTTTAGTCTTACCCCTCAATTATACGACTGCCCCTTGGACCCATTCAATTGTGGGGGCTGGTACCCCACATGGTATTTTAGAAGCAGCTGCAAATACCTAGTACCCTTTCAAATTTGTAATGAATTAAAAATGGTGCATATTTAAATTTCAAAAGATTGATATTATCACTGACAAAAGGAATTTCATGTGCCTAAAATCTTCAGCCAACTCTGTAAACAATCTGTGTGCTTATTTCTCAGAGATGCAAATGTGTATATGTCATTTTCTGGGGTACAACTCTGTACTAAGTTCTTTACCAGCATTGATATCACATGATCAGCACAAAGGATTCTGAGCGATGGTCATAGTTGCATTTTACAGAGTGCATTAGAACTTCAATTCTGAGCACCTCAGTTTGCAATGGAATATGGATGACAGTGAGCGCCCAAAATCCATTTGCGGGATCCCCACATAGATTAAGCCCCAATAAATTCTTTCAGATCAGACGGCAAGGATGTAGTAATGTTGCCCTCAAAATGCATTGGAAAGTAGAGAACCTCCATGCCGCTCCTGCCATTGCAGAGAGGGGCAGTCGCTCTTTTAGGGGTTTATCTGGATGGAGGTCACCAGACTTGGGACAGTACTGGGGGTCACATAGTCCAGTCATGCCCTGTCAGTCACACCCTGACCACCCATCTTCGTGGGAAGGCCTCAACTTCTAACAACGTGTGTGTCCCCATCATGGCCCAGTTCCTGCTTCTATAGTCTCCTCTGTATCTGTGATGTATTGATCTGCCACCAATCACGAAATTTTGAGTTCGTTTTGTTCTTTGCCCGATTTGTATGCTGCCTTACCTTGAATCCCCCACACTGTTTTGACCTCATGCTAATGACCTCCCTCATCCATATGTATTGTTTTTGTCTATTTTAAGACAAATAAATATTTTCCCTAAATGATATTTGAGATGGGGTCTTTTGTGAACCTTAAAACAAGAGTAAACAAAGTAAGTATTCTCCCCCAGCTTACTGAGGAGCAAGTAGTAGAGCTGGGGTTCTAACCTCCAACCAAAGACCCCTGAACCTCTCAGGCCACGGCTACCACTGGCAATATCTGTGTCTTGTCAAGTGGGCAAGGTGGCTTGCAAGATTCAAGGCTTCCAGGACAGCGCTGAGAACCCTCACATGAATATGACCTTCCCCATGGTCACCGGGCCCTGGGAAAGTCTGGAGCTTGGTTTCTGCTGCTTTCTTCCATATCTCTAACACAGTTTTAAAACCTGTCCTCTTTTAATGCAAACTGATTTGCGAAAAGGGGGGGGGGGGAGTAGGCTATTTGTTTTCTCTCAGCCAAAACCAAAAAACAAACAAAATCCCCCCAAACAACAACAACAAAAGCTACCTCACTCTGCCATTGAGCAGAGGGCAGGGCATAGAACTGTCCCTGTGAGTTTCCCAGACTGACTGGTTAGGGTAGTAGAAGGCTGGTCAGCAAGGCCTTCTACTTTTTATACTGCGCTGCAGTTAGTAGACTTAGCCACCCTCTAACTCTCAATGCTATCAAGTCAGTGCTGATTCGTAATCACCACCACCCACCCCCTGTGGGTTTCCAAGACTGTAACTGTTTACTGAAGCAGTTAGCCTATTTGGAACTGCCAACCATGAGGCTCACAGCCCAACTCATAACCGCTACACTGCCAGGGCTCCTTAACTTTCTAACTAAGCTAACTTAAGTCAGTAGGAAAATTAGAGGGAAGCAAAGTATATTATGTGCAAAGTAACATTTATGGTGAGTTTTTCATTGATATAAATGTCTTCACTGTGTTTTATTTTTTAAAATTCCTGGCGGGATCGGGTTTGTTGGTGAGGCGGAGGCGGCTTGGCAGGTGGGTTTAGGCTTGGGGGCCAGCAGCCGCCATGATCCAGCTGGAAGCTGGAGGTGAAGAAGTACATCGTCGAAGAGACATTTGCACTCCGGTTTGAGAACACGGCCACCCGAAACAAACGAGAAGCCATAGAAGTAACCTTTGCAGATTTCGATGGGGTCCGCGATCTTATTTCAAATCCCAATGGAGACAAAGCAAAAGTGATGGTCTGCAAGGAATTTCAGGCACATGGTGCTGATGAGGTACTAAATAGGGTGTACGGAGGTTTCTTGGTAAATCCAGAATAAGGATACAATGTCTCTTTGTTATATGACCTTGAACATCTGCCCGCTGCCAAAGTGGGTTTCAACTTAGATGTTTGGAAAATTAGTTCATTAGCAGAGGGTGGTAGGGTGAAAAGCACGCTGTTAGTCAATCGATGTAGAGTAAGTGAAGATATGTTTATTTACTTCCAAATCACACGAAAATGGATAAATGGAAGTTTGCCTTCAATGGATGAAACTGCCTTCAGTGGATGCAACTGCCCTGATGGGTCTCGGGGCTCTTAGTCTTGAGAAACGAAGACTGGACAGTCAGGGACCACAAATTGGCAAGCAGAAAGCAGAGTCTCTTTGGAAAGAAGAGCACCTGACACAGTGAATTGCCACTAAGTGAAGTTGGCCTGTCTGCATCTCCGGGTTATGAATTGACCAATTCTGTGACTGGTCCCGTTTCTGAGATCCATTCAACAACCCCATCTTGCTCCAGCCTCGGCTGGGTCTTGCCTGTGCATGGACAAGGAAGTACGCACACAAAGGTCAGCACAAAGAGAGCTTAGAATCAGCCTAGGCGTCTGACGCCTGCAGGTTGAAGATGAGATTGTCCCAGGCTGTTGAGATCACTCTTCCAGATCTCCTGCCCCTCCCAAAGCTTTCCACCAAGGGCAATCGATTCTAGAACATTTTCGTCTTCTTTGTGGAGATGGGGCTTTCTATTTCCATGGAAAGGTACAATCTGGGGAACTCACAGGGACAGTTCTACCTGGTCCTCTAGGGTCCCTCTGAGCCGGCATCCATGGGATGGCAGTGAGTGAGTGTGTGTGAGTGAGTCTAGATCAAACTGTTTGGTTTGTTTTTTCAGGAATGTGTTGGCTCAGATTTTGAGATTATATACAAACCCATCAAAAGATTAAGTGAGCTTGATTTTTAAAGGTTGCAGGAATACAGATCTGAACAGGTAGATTATGTTTAACTTCGTAACAGCCTAAACAAAACAATAAATGAAAGCCACACTCATTGCTTTGAAGTGGATTCCAACTCAGCGAAGCCATGTAGCAAAACGGAATTGCCCAAGGTGTTTCCCTTAAAAAAAAGTTTCTTTTTGTTTTGTTTTTTAACAGTTTTTTTGGCGCTTCATCCACATGTCATAGAATTTGGTCATCCTTAGTGTTTCCCAGGCTGTAATCATTTTAAAATTTTTATTATTTATTTAAATCATTTTATTGGGGGCTCGTAAAACTCATCGCAATCCATATATACATCCATTGTGTCAAGCACATTCGTACATTTGTTGCCATCATCATTCTCAAGACATTTGCTTTCCACTTGAGCCCTTGGTGTCAGCTCTTCATTTTTTTCCTCCCTCCCCGCTCTCTCTCCCTCATAATCCCTCGATAATTTATAAATTATTTTTTTAGCATATCTTACACTGCCCAACATCTCCCTTCATCTAATTTATTGTGGTCCGTCCCCGAGGGAGGAGGTTAAAAAAAGATCCTTGTAATCAGTTCCCACTTTCTACTCCACCTTTCCTCCACCTCCCGGTATTGCCACTCTCACCACTGGTCCTGAGGGGTTCATCTGCCCTGGATTCCTTGTGTTTCCAGTTCCTATCTGCACCAGTGTACATCCTCTGGTCCTAAAGGCTTGGAGGTAAACAAGCGGCCATCTAGCCCAAAACAACAAAGCCCACATGGAAGACGCACACCCAAGCTGTAGTCTTTACAGGAGTAGATTGCCAGACCTTTCCACTCCTGACTCACTGGTGGATTTGGGTCTACTGACCTTTTGGGATACCATTTCAGTGCTTAATCCATTGTACCACCAAAGCTCCTTCTCCACCAAATAAAGTCGTACAGGTTTCATAACCAACTTTCTGATCTGAGCCTCTAAGCTCAACATTTGCTCACTCTCTGTTTCAAAACTCTTTACCCCCTCATATATCTTTCAGGCTACATTTTAAGCTTCATTGAGACACTATAATTTATCATTACCTCCCCTATCTCTTCTTACCACTGTAGAAGTATAAAAATTTGATAATATCACCTGTGAGTTAAATCTGTCAACTTAAGAAGAGGTGGAGTCTAGCCTGTCAATCAGGTCACAGCTTGATTACCTCGTGTTTGGGGGACAAAGGAGATAAATAGCTCACTGGTGGCCAGACCCACAAACACTCTGTTTTGTCTTCCTGTTGACAAGACACATGGAGCTTCGCTGTTGCAGCCAGAGTCCTGGAGCTGGAGGAGCCACGTGGAAACTCCTGCCAGTGCTGAGATGCTTCCACTTCTACTGGTTTTCTCCTCCTGAACAGTTCCTGTCTCAGAAATCCACCGGGGGGTGCTCTGAGTTAACAGCGACTCACTGGCAATGAGCTTGGATTTTGGTACCACAGCATATTCTAAATGCCCGCAGTAATGTTCATTCTGTCCATAGGTATAAAAAAGTAGATGGAACTGTGCTTGCAATATTTATTAATTGCATAAAGCTCATTATACTTTTGATGAACTACATGTTTATTCTCTCGCATTTGTTACTTCAGTAAACAAATGTATAACGTAAAGAGTAAAAGTGTCAAACAACCAGAGAACGACACACTGTCATTTGTTTCCGCCTGTGTTATGTCCCAAACTCCCACGAGATATTAAGGAGTGAATTATGCAATTCTTGAAAATGTTCAAAGAGCTAAAAATATTGTCAGAGCAATTGTAAGGTCAGCAGAAGTAGCAAAGGGTTTTTCAAAGGTGAACATATTATGTGTATGTTCAAACACAATGACTATCGTCTAATTGGCCTACCTCTAAAGGAATGGTAGCCTAGTCCTACAGTGAAAGATGGCGAAAGATAAATTACACAGCCGATGATGCTTGGATAAAAGTGAAGAATATTCCAAGTGAGGATGCCTATTAAGAAACAATATGGGAGTGGTGATACCGTGAGGGTGGAGGGAGGGTGGGGTAGAAAGAGGTAACCGATTACAGGGATCTACATATATCCTCCTCCTTGGGGGACAGACAACAGGAAAGTGGGTGAAGGGAGACATGGGACAGTGTAAGATATGACAAAATAATTATAAATTACCAAGGGCTCATGAGGGAAGGGGGAGCAGGGAGGGAGGGGGAAAATGAGCTGATGTACAAATGTGCTTTACACAATGGATGTATTTGTGGAATGTGATAAGAGTTTTATGAGCCCCTAATAAAATGATTAAAAAAAAAACAGGTCTAAGGAAGGTGTCCGTGGTGACAGTTACCTTAGGTATCTTGATTATGAAGATAGTTTCCCAAGTGCGACACATGTCAATTTTTGGCAAACTGTACACTATAAACATATACTTTTATTGTACATCTGTTTTTCTTAATGAAACTGTTCTTTAAAATAAATAAATAATTAAGGGTTCATGAGGGAAGGAGAAATGAGGAGGGAGGGGGGAAAATGAGGAGCTGATGACAGGAGCTTACGGGGAGAGCAAATGTTTTGAGAATGATGAGGGTAACGAATGTACAAATGTGTAAACACACCATTATACAATTGATGTATGTATGGATTGTGATAAGAGTTGTATGAGCTCCCAATAAAATGATTAACAACAACAAAAAGATAGAAAATGTTTTGGAAATGATGGCAACATATGTACAAATGTGCTTGAGACAATTGATGTATGGATTGTTATAAGAGCTGTAAGGGCCCCCAGTAAAATGATTGATAATAAAAAAAAAGAAAAGAGGAAACACAGGGAATCTAGGACAGATGAACCCCTCAACACCAGTGGTGGGAGTGGCGATACCAGGAGGGAAGGGGGTGTAGAAAGGGAGAACCGATCTTGGAGATCTATGTGTAACCTCCTCTCTGGGAGATGGGCAATGGGAAGGTGGGTGAGGGGAGACGCCGGGCAGTGTAAGATAGGATAAAATAATTATTTATAAACTATTAAGGGACCAGGGGGAAGGGGGTAGCGGGAGGGAGGGGGAGGGGAAAAAAAGGAAACCGAGCTGATTCCAGGAACCCAAGTGGAAGGTGAATTATGAGAATGACAAGTGCAACGACTGTATAAGGGTGCTCTGCTCAATTGATGTATGTATGGATTGTGATAAGAGTTGTATGAGCCCCAATAAAAAGATTTAATAAAAAAAAGAAAAGAAACACTGGAGTGCTCGCTTCGGCAGCACATTACTAAAATTGGAACAATACAGAGAAAACTAGCATGGCCCCTGTACAAGGATGACATGCAAATTTGGGAAGCGTTCCATATTTTTAACAAACTGAACTCTGGAAGAAAAACCAAAGGAAAAACAATATGGAAACATTTAAAATTATAGTTTTATCATTTTTTGGTCACGTATTTAATTTTTTCATTAACATTTAAAAACTTTCTTATAATACACTGTAGCTTTATATTCCTCTTTTACTATTCTTATTTAAATGTTAATTTTATGAAAGACTGAACTCCCGTTTGGTATATCATTTTTTGTACTTAAAAAAGTCATTAGGGCAGAAAACCTGCTAAATTATTCGAATCCCACTACTGGTTGTATTCATCTATATTCTGGGTCCAAGAAATATCGAATCATTCCATTTATTAAATGTACAGAGACCTGGTGATATGATCGGGTTTTCAAAGTCATGTGCGTCTGACAGACCTTGCTGTGTTTTGCTCAGTGCAGTCAACTACTGCAAGGTGTGTCTGGGAGTTCAGTGCGGCCTGTGGCTCCTCCGTTCACAATTCGGGAAGCCCAGCGTTAGGGTTTTCTTTCCCCTGGCTTCTGACTTGGACCAGCTCTTGTTTCATCCAAGCTCCTATCCCCGACATCTCCAGAGTTTACCCAGCAGTCACTCCTGTGGCATTCTTTGCTTCCTGTTTTGATTTAAGTGGATGGCTTGGGTTTACTCCCCCCGTATACTTTCATATTGAGGCCCTTTGCTTAAGTGATGGAAATAAAATATTCGAATGATCAGAACATTCGTCCTCATCTTCCAAGGTCTGTTACTAGAATTACCGGATCAGTGACCCTAAGACTCTAGTTTCCACCCAAGACAGGTGATAAAATGTCTTAAGCCACCGGATAATACTTAGCAGGGTATTTGGTTCTCTCTCGCGGAATGGTGCAAACAGCTCGCATAGTAAATAATACATTTCCTTGTCTATAATTCATTTCATGCTAGGTGAGCTTTACTAGGTGAGCTCTATCTCGTGGGAAAGTTCCCCCCCCCCCCCACTTCAGTTCTTTTATTGTCAGATGATTTAAATGACTTTTCTGTATTACCGAGTTATAGGCTAAAAGGAATGAGAAAACTTTAGCACATAAATCAGGGATGGGGAAACTTTTTTCTGCCAAGTACCATTTGGATATTTATGACATCATTCAAGGACCACACTGGTCAAACATTTTCTTAACTTACCTGACATTCCCCACCCATGAACTAAGTAAGCTTTCAACACTAGATTATTCAGAAAAATTTGAAGAGAAGACACATATGGTTAGGAAGAAATTCTGTGCATTATTATTTTTTAAAAAATACGAGAAAGGGAAAATAGTTTTATTCTGGCACAAACTATTTATTTATTTTAAAAATCATTTTATTGGGGGTTCATACAATTCTTATCACAATCCATACGTACATCCATTGTGTTAATATTGTACATTTGTTGCCATCATCATTCTCTAAACATTTGCTTTCTAATTGAGCCCTTCATATCAGCTCCTCATTTTTCTCCCTTCCTCCCCACTCCCCTCTCCCTCAGGAACCCCTGATAGCTTATAAATTATTATTATTTTGTCATATCTTACACTGTCTGACGTCTCCCTTCACCCACTATTCTGTTACTGAAACAAATTAATTTATGATTTATTTATTTAAAAATTTCAATTGTTTTATTGGCAAGTAATTTACATAACATATAATTCAATAACTCAATCATATCAAAGAAAATTGTACAATCACCCCCACATGAATTATTTTAGAACATTCCCCTCCCATGGTTAAATTTCCTCCAAGATGAGTTATGCAACCACAGTCCATTCTAGTGCTCCTCCCCCTCCCGTCTTCACCCTTTACTCCTGAGATCCCCTCATCCTCCCCATCATCACCCCCTGTAGTACCTATAACCCCTTGTATCAGTTATCCACTGCTCCTGTGCTTCACAGCTGGGAGACCCAAAATAAAGCAATAACAAACAAAATCAGGCTAAGGTGGTAAGGATAAAAATGGTAAGGATTAAAACATAATACTATATAGACAAAGTTACAAGTAACGTGTAAGAAGGGACCAGACTCCTAACACCATTCAAAAAGCCAGGGAAGAACTTTCTGTCATGGAACCAGCAAGAGATACTTGCACCCAGAATATGTTCAGATCCGTCTGTAGGGTAGCCAGCTGACCAAGTATGGAGTTTGATCCAGCATAATGGTCTTTGCCTGATAGTAAGGCTGCTTGAGACTCTTGCCTGTGGCTAGAGCGGATCTGCCAGCCGCTCAGTCGGACTCGATTTTCTGCAGATGGGTTTAGGGCTCTCACTGTCCCCCATAGCCCTCCACAAATTGGGTGTTCATAATTTTTGCTCTGATGCTTTTTCTCCTCACCAGATTCACATGTTGTCATTGTCATCTCTGGATCACACAAGCTGGTGTGCTTCTTCCATGTGCACTTACTTGACTCACGTAGATGGTTGCTGTTTGAATACGAGCCTTTAAGACCCCAGACACTATTCTGATCGATAGGTGGGCACTACCTGGTTTCTTCACCATATTTTATGATTTAAAAAGGATTTAATGTGCTATTTACTTGAACATTAGATACTAGACAATGGCGATTACCACAGAGGGCTTACATTTACATGCCCTGGGTGCAGTGGTTAAAACACTTGACCACTAACCAAAGGTTGGTGGAGAAGACTGTTGAAATACCATGGACGGCCAGAAGAACAAACAAATCTCTCTTGGAAGTACGCCCAGAATGTTCCTTAGAAGTGAGGATGACGTGGTTTGATCTCATGTATCTTGAAGATGTTAGTGGGAGGGACCAGTCCCTGGAAAAGGGCATCATAGTTGGCAAAGTGGAGTGGCAGTGAATAAGCAGAAGCCCCTCAAGGAGATGGATGGACACAGTGGCTGCACCAACGGACTCAAACATAACAATTGTGAAGATGGTGCAGGAAGGACCAGGCAGTGCTTTGTTCTGTTGCACACAGGGTTGTTAGAAGTTGGAGCCAACTCGGTGGCACCTAGCAACAGCATTCTCATTTGGGAAAAGAGATAAAAACAGGAGGACATCGCTTTGCTTTTTCCCTTCTTGATGCACACTTTCCATCTTTAGGCTAAGATCTTGTTACTGAACATATTTAGTCTGTGACCTGGAGTGATGAACCTAATTAATAATCACTCCAAGCAGGACAAAGAAACCCAAAAGCTGGTTTATTAGGAGGTTAGCCAATGGAACATCCTGCCAGTAACTAAGGCTGTTTAATGAGTGCTGGACGTATCTTTTTCTTTGTACAAATTTTTAGCAGTTCAATTGGCCTGTAATGCACATACAATTCAATAGTTAAGTCATATTAAAAAGAGTGTGCCATCATTACGATAATCGATTTTAGAACATACTCTTCCTTGTTCCCTCAGCTCTAAGTTTTGGGGATTATCCATTTTTCCAAGTGATATTTATCCTAGTTCCTTTCAACAATATTAATCATGTATTACATGCAGGTGGGCTGTAATTCTTAGGATACATGACAAGCTACACTAAACCATAAAACCCAGAAGATATAGGAAATATAGTACGTAAACAATTCTCTGATTCATTATCTTGACATCTGCTTTCCAAATGACTGCTCCTTATTAATCTTATGTAAGAACCACAAAAGGCGGTAAGTTCAACCTGACTACAAGCAGGATTCAAGTAGTAGGTATTTTTTTTCAAGTTGTAGTTTTAACATGTTTTTTTTCCAGTAGAAGTTTAAAATTTTTTTTCTTTATAAAAATAATCTTCAAAATTAAAATAAATTTATTGTGTTGGGACTCTTACAGCATGCATCGATTGTATCAAGCACATTTGTACATATGTTGCCATCATCATTTCCAAAACATTCTCTTTCTACTTGAGCCCTTGGTATCAGCTCTTCTTTTAACCCCTCCATTCCCCATAATTTTAACATTTCCAGCTCTCATCTGAGCCCTAAGAAACAGTCAAAAGATACAGTGAAACATGCATGACAAAATCGACTCTACATGGCTTATTTAAATAAAATGGCTGCAGCTTTGCTCACAATGAACAATATCAGAATCAGGATATTGTACTAGGAATCATCTTTCTAACTTTCTCCCATTCTCATGAGTCGGGACTTTTAATCAGGTCCCCAAGGAGGAAGACTTAGGGGTGGGGTGGGGGGAAATGCCTTGCCTAGAGTATTAATTTTCTATTGCTGCCATTATAAGTTACTATAAATTTAGTGGATTAAATAATCTATATTATGGTTCTGTAGCTCAAAAGTCTGGCATGAGTCTCAAAGGGTTAAACCAAACCAAAATGTCAGCCAAACAAAGGCTTTCATTCTGGAAGCTCCATCTGTTGCCTTGGTGTTGGCATGTAGATGCATTCACCTGGAATACAGATGTGAGGTGGCCAGCAGAGCTGGGGGCCTTCTGGTGCAGGTCCAGAGCAGTGATCGCTTCCCCAGTCCCTGTTATTAACCACCAGGCCTGTCCCCATCTAATAATAAAAAACGCATCAAAGAAGGGGACACGGCTATGGTGGCTCTCCGCTGACAATCAGAGAAGATAGTGGGGGATGCTGCTGGACTGAGTTTCCTGATCCTGGTGGGATCATGGATTCCAGAGCAGGAGAGGGTAGGCGGTGGAGGTTAACCGACAAAGATAAGTTTAGGTGTGGTTACCACAGTGAGTCACAGAGAGGCGATGGAAATAGGAGTGTTTTGTTAAGAAAGAATGGGAAGCCTACTAAGGTTTTGCTTGACCTAATAAAAAGGAATTGTATAGGTCTGCTGGGTAGAAATGACAGCATCAATACGATTCGTGGCTTCTTAATAGGTTCGAAACACCTAAACCAGTTCCCAGACCTAAAGCTTCCCAGTGGAAGTGGAGGTGGATGCTTGTGAGGAAAACCCCTGTAATATAACTTTAGATGTATGCAGGGAGAGTCCCTTGATGCATCTGGAAAAACTCACTCATGAGACTGTACACTGGGGACTGTTCCACATTAGTTTTTATTTTTATACTGATTTCCAAAGACCCAAAATGCTATCAGAGTCTAGCCGTCCAAGTAGGGGCTTCTAGATGCTAGTAAATAAAATATTGGTTGAAGTCCATCTAATAATAGATGCAGTGGTCCTGCAGACCCATCCTGTGATCATTATTCTAGTCCCAGAATAGATATGGGAATATGTATACACATATATTTATTAATTAGGATATATGTGGGAATGTGTAGGGGAGTCAAACATTTTGCGGAAAAAATTCCATTAGCTTTTTATTACATTTTTCCATGAACTTTTTGAAGTCCCCTCAAACATATCTACATACCTATATCCTTAGTAATTGACATAATGCCCATTTTGGTTCCCTGACCAGTATGGTGAGAGACATCTTGAAAGGAAGGACCATCTAACCTGAACTCTTCCCATGCAAGACATATATAGCAAGAAAATGAATGATAAACAGTATTTCTGGGGAATTTCAGAAATTACCACACCATAAAAACCTGAAATGGTACAGGGGTACTGATTTCTACTCTAGCGGTGTAAAATCTTTCTGTTTGACCAGAACAATGCAGTTTGATAGGCCCTGGGAAATGACAGTAGGTTATTGCAAACCTAACCAGATGGTGATGTCAGCTACAGCTATGGTTTTAGATGTGGTATGTAGATATAGCAAATTTACTGGAACATAACATAGTCCCTGGCACCTGACATGACTATTGATCTGGAAAATGCATTCTTCTCCATCCCAATCAATATAAAAAATAAGAAACAGTTTGTACATACACAGTAGAGACAAAAATACATCTTTGTTTTGTATTCAATGGTGGGCTGTCATCTCATACTTTGGATATGTTATTAGGAGAGACCAATTCTTGGAAAAGGACATCATCCTTGGCAGAGCAGAGAGTCAGAGATGAAGAGGAGGATACTCATGACTTAATGACAGCATGGCTGCAACAGTGGGCCCACTATAGGGGTCTGGGGGTTTCCAAGACTAACTCTTTTTTTTTAAAACATTTTATTACGGGCTCATACAATTCTTATCACAATCCATACATATACATACATCAATTGTATAAAGCACATCTGTACATTCTTTGCCCGAATCATTTTCTTTTTTTTCTCCTCTTTTCTTTTTTTACATTTTATTAGGGGATCATACAACTCTTATCACAATCCATACATATACATACATCAATTGTATAAAGCACATCTGCACATTCTCTGCCCCAATCATTCTCAAAGCATTTGCTCTCCACTTAAGCCCTTTGCATCAGGTCCTCTTTTTTTCCCCTCCCTCCCCAATCCCCCCTCCCTCATGTGCCCTTGGTAATTTATACATTGTTATTTTGTCATATCTTGCCCTATCCGGAGTCTCCCTTCCCCCCCTTCTCTGCTGTCCATCTCCCAGGGAGGAGGTCACATGTGGATCCTTGTAATCAGTTCCTCCTTTCCAACCCACTCACCCTCCACTCTCTCAGCATCGCCCCTCACACCCTTGGTCCTGAAGGTATCATCCACCCTGGAATCCCTGTGCCTCCAGCCCCCATATGTACCAGTGTACAACCTCTGCCCTATCCAGCCCTGCAAGGTAGTATTCAGATCATGGTATTTGGGGGGAGGAAGCATCCAGGATCTGGGGGAAAGCTGTGTTCTTCATCGGTACTACCTTGCACCCTGACTGACCTATCTCCTCTCTGAAACCCCTCTGTGAGGGGATCTCCAGTGGCCGACACTTGGGCCTTGGGTCTCCACTCTGCACTTCCCCCTTCATTCAATATGGTATACACACACACACACACACATATATACATACATATATCTATTTTTTTTGCATGATGCCTTATACCTGGTCCCTTTGACACCTTGTGATCGCACTGGCTGGTGTGCTTCTTCCATGTGGGCTTTTTTGCTTCTGAGCTAGATGGCCGCTTGTTCACCTTCAAGCCTTTAAGACCCCAGACACTATCTCTTTTGATAGCCGGGCACCATCAGCTTTCTTCACCACATTTGCTTATGCTCCCATTTGTCTTCAGCAATCCTATCATGGAGGTGTGCAGCCAATGAAATGATTTTTTGTTCTTTGATGCCTGATAACTGATCCCTTCGGGGCCACTGGATCACACAGGCTGGTGTGTTCTTCCATGTGGACTTTGTTGCTTCTGAGCTTGTTTATCTTCAAGCCTTTAAGACCCCAGTCACTATCTCTCTTGATAGCCGGGCACCATCTGCTTTCTTCACCACATTTACTTGTTCACCCACTTTGGCTTCAGCAGTTGTGTCGGGCGAGTGAGCACCATAGAGTTCTAATTTAATAAAAGAAAGTATTCATGCATTGAGGGAGTGTTTGAGTAGAGGCCCAAGGTCCCTCCGCCACCTTAATACTTAACCTATAAATATAGACAGATAGATCTATTTCTCCATCCTCCTATATATATTTGCATGTACATGTCTTTGTCTAGACCTCCATAAATGCCCTTTGACTCCTAGCTCTTTCCTCCATCTCCCTTGACTTTCCTCCTGCCCTACTACCATGCTCCATCACCACCTGGGCTACAGCTATACCTCTTCTCTACGCAACCTTACCCTTGATCATTCCCCACCAGGCCTGCCACTCCCCTCTCTCTACCATTTGGGGTCCCATGTTGTTCCCTTGTCCCTGTGTTTGTTAACGCCACTTCCTTACCCCCCCTTTCCCCCCACCCCAAGTCCCCTGGGAAGTGTCGGTCCCATTGTTTTTCCTCCAGATAGTTCATCCAGCCTGTCCTATTCAGACAGACCTGTGGAGACACTAACATGCACGAAAACAAGACAGAGGAAAACAAAGCAACAGTATGCAACCAGACAACAAAACAACAAAAACAAATCACTGACAAAGAACAAAACAAAACACTTCACTAAAGAAAAGCTTGTAGTTCGTTCAAGGATCGTTTGCTGGCCCTTAGGAGCGTTTTCCAGTCCAGTCTGTTGGGGCACCACGCCCTGGCCCCAAAGTCCACTTTCAGCATTCCCTGGGGACCTTGCCGCTCCATTCCCTTGCTGTTCCGCTGCACTCCCCCAGTGCTTTGCCTCGGTGTGGTGGGATCAGGTCAGGTGCAATTCCCACACTCTGTCTCCGGTGCTGTCCCCTGTATCGCCCTTAGTCACTGATTGACATCATTTCTCATAGTGGGGCCAGCCATGTTGTTCTCTCTGTGGACTGGCTGCTCTACTCAGGAACATCATCCTTATGACCTGGTGGGCCAGGCTGTGTTCCACTCTCTCCTCCTGCCCCTTCATCTGCTCCCGTGTGCTCTGATCAGATATGTCCATTTCCCGGAGCTGCAGAGTCAATGTCGTCCTTTGGAACAAATTATTTTTGGGAGAGGGGTAGGAATCCACTTAATTTATGGTGCTGGGGCCAGCCTCCCAGACCTCTCCACTGGTTCCCTACTCCACGCTGGGATATTGCATTCACACCTTGTGGCTCTGGGTTGAAGTCTGGTCCCACTTTCCCTGTGGAGATATAAACAATACCCTCCCCTTGGGTGCATTAGTGCCCCATGCCCCCACTCCCCTTTTCTTCCTTATATTCATCCTTTTGTTTTCCTTTCCCCACCTCCTCAACCATTTTCTACCATGTGCATCCCTGGTTTTGGTCTGGTCTCTGCCATAGTACACAGTCTTCACCCAAAAAATGTTTGTATACAGTAGTTTTTTTCCCCTATGCCACTTTTGCATTTAAAAATATATATTTTTAATACCTCAGCGGACTCATGTTGTACTTGTCCTTTTGTGCCTGACTTACCTCACTTAGCATGATTTCCTCCAGTTCTTCCCATGCCGCTATATGCCTCATACGTTCATCACTGCTTTTTAGTGATGCGTAGTACTCCATTGTATGTATATACCACAGTTTTTTAATCCAATCGTCAGTTGATGGAAATTTGGGTTTCTTCCAACTCCTTCCATTTGTGAACTGTGCTGCAATGAACACTGGAGCACAGATGCCAAGACTAACTCTTTACAGGAGTAGAAAGTTCATCTTTCTCTCAAGATGCTGGCTGGTGGATTCTAAAAGCTGACCTTTTAGCTAGTAACCCAACTCAACACCACTACTGCCCCAGGGCATAGCAACAATCGTGAGGAAGGGGCAGGACTCTTTTGTTCTGTGGTGCATAGGGTTGCTATGAGTCAGAGTCACCCTAACAACAGCAACAAACAGAATACCACATTGGTCTACTACATTGATGAGATTATGTTAATTTGACTGGATGAGCAGGAAATAGAAAATATGCAAGCCAGAGGATAGGAAGACTTTGCCTCTCTAGTGGAGATTCAAAGGGCCCAGTGTTTTGGGGGTATATTAAGAAATTCTTTCTATACAGACAAGTTGGATATTGTGGCAGTTATATAATCTGTCAATTTGAGCGAATGGGTAGAGGATAGCCTGTCAATCAGGTAATAGCCAATGAGGCCTCAATGTGGGCATGGCCTTCTCCTGAGGACTCTGGGAACTCCTATCTTCCTCTCAGGAAGTGGGACACACACTCCATCTGTGAGACATTCCTGTCGACAACCCAAATGGAGCTAAGCTGATGGAGTCAGAGCCCTGGAGTTAGAGGATCCAGTGGAGACTCACACCGGCACTGAGATACTTCCACCGCCACTGGATTCACAACACGGTGACTGGCCTGTGATCTTCCTGCATTCAGCCTCATTGCATGTGCTGCATGAGTCTAAAGACAAATTTATAGACTAGTATTGGACAGCTGGGCTAATATTGGACTTATGAACTTGATCTGGACAGGGCTGGGATGTTTTCTCAATATACAATTACTCTTTCACATAAACCTCTGTCTTATACATACACATGAGTATCTCTGGATTTGTTTCTCTAGGCAACCGGACTAACGCAAATCCCTTACCACCCACCATGAAGAAAGAGGCAATTCTTGGTGGGCCTCTGGGTTTTGGAGTCAACACATACCACATTTACCTTTGTGGACTACCTTGATGCTTAGGTCTTATGACCCTGAAGATCCTGTGCCACTGAAACTGTGTGTGGCAGCAGATGCTGATGGAAACCCTGGCAAGCTCAGAGTAGATTTGGTGGAAGGCCAGGCTATAAGTATTCTTAGCTTACTACGGGGTCCCAATAGAAACTGACCACCATATCATGGGACTCCAAAAAAAATGATACAAATTAAAACCCTCATTATAAATGAACAAATATCTGATCACTGACCCATAGAACTGGACGTGCCAGTTTTATGAAATGGACCTGGCCCTAAACAGTCCAGAAGAGACCAAGAAAGTGCACAGACAAATAGCTCATGGTCCTTGATACCTATAATTACAGTGTCTCTGACAACCCTTAGCTAAGGCCTCTGGAGTCTTGTAAACAATTATTAGATGAATAAAATATGGGGGCTCTATGGCAACGGCTATTTGAGCAGGTAAGTTTTTAAATTCCATTAAGCTATACTTAACAATGAGCATTTTTTGTATATAAACTATACCTCAATAAAATGATTTTTTTAAAAGTATCATCATTAAGCTTATTCACAACAGACAAGAGGTGGAACCAATTCAAGTGTCCTTCAACAGAGAAAAATCCAGATAATACACAAAGTTTTCACCTAGCTCTGACTTAGTTTCCTCTTGTTAACATCTTCCATGGAGGTGCCAGTTACATAATCTACTGTCAACTTGAGGAAGGGGTGGACATAGCCTGTCAATCAGGTTGCAGCTTGATGACCTCATTTGGAGGTGCGATGGAGATAAATAGCTCACTGAAGGCCAGATACACACAGACTCTGCTTCCTCTTCCTGCTGACAAGGCACATGGAGCTATGCTGATGGACCCAAGGCCCTGGAGCTGGAAGAGCTATGTGGAGACCCAGACCAATGCTGAGATTCTTGTACCACCACTGGATCCACAAGATTTTCCACCCACTGGCCTGTGATCTTCCTGAATTCGGCATCATTGCATGTGTTGCATGAATTTGAAAAGGATTTATAGAGTGGTATTGGATATATGGATTAATATTGGACTTATGGACTTGAATTGGACTGGGCTGGGATGCTTTATTAATATACAATTACTCTTTGATATAAAGTTCTCTCTTACACACATATGAGTATCTATGGATTTGTTTCTCTAGTCAACCCAGACTAACACAATGGATACGGTACATTTGCTTCAATTCATGAATCAATATTGATATCTTATTAACCAAAGTTCATATTTTACTCATATTCCCTAACTTAAAGACCAAACTTCTTCTCGTTGATGTTGGAAATTCACCTTTTGATTGACTACCCATCCTCCAAATACCCTCTCTGCTTGAGAGGTACCCACAAATGCTGGAATACAGGACACCACTTCTCATTAGGGAAATCGAAAAGTAGTGAGAGAACCAATTTCTTTCCTCCCCCACCCCTGAGGGGGAGTAGGACACTTGTTCTATGACCATCCAGTCAGGTACATGTAACTCCCTCAGACTCTGAAGTTTGAAAGAGCCACACAAAGGCATACGTCAGTCAGTGCTGAGTCTACTGGAGCAGCAGGAACCGTGCGGAAGAACAGGCTGTTCCAGTGGTACCATTGTATCTGCACAGACCTTTTACATTCTTGACAACTTCCCTGAATTTATTTCTTTTGACCTTCCCATGGATTGAGTGAAGTGTGATTAGGGTGGCGGTAGCCCAGAAACCTAACATAAAGTATAATGCAAGAGCTTGCTAACTTACAACGTAATTGAATCATGCCCTTTCCGGTGCCCAGCTGCTAGCTGCTGAGGTGATAGGGCACTTAAATTAATAAAATTAAGACAAGAGTCAAATTAAAAGTTAAAAGTAAGCCTTAATTCACTTGCTGCAGTAATGTCAGCTAGAGGCAGGTATGAAAGAAGTGCTTGCTCACTTCCCAAGTCACCATGAGGAGCCAGGTCAATTAGAAGACATGCTGCAAAGATCGGGAGTTCTTACCGCCCAGAAGTTCGGAACAAAAGGCTCCTGCCGTGTTATAGAGCTGGGAGGTGGGGGGTGGAGTTTGGGAGAGAGGGAGTCAAGGATGGAGGGGGAAAGTACTGAGATGGAGTGGAGGAAAGTGCTTTAGTCAGGCTCTCCTAGCTCCCCTTCCTCATAAAGAAGGCTCTCTGAAGATGCTTGCAACGTGTCCTAGGAGATCATCTTCCTCTCTGTCCCCTCCCTTCCTCATCAAGAGCCCTTCAAATTGAGACACCTCAATTAGAAATCAGCTATGCTGGGCAGGGCCTGATCTTTTAACTACAACTTGCACAAGAGCTTGAGTGTCAAGTCTGCTTGGGGAAGGCAGCTTTCCCCCATGAGGGCTGACAGGCAGAGTCTTGTGGTTGCTTATGCTTTAGCCTGAAAGAGCACATGCAGAATCTTGGCTTGCAGTGGGACCTTTGAGCTGGTTCCTTATGTGAAGTTAGATATTGTTTATGAAAAATTCTTGTTACAGGAAGTAGAATGGGAATACATGAAAGAATTTGAAAGGCTTGGTAGTACTAAGAACCCACAGGTCCCTTGCAAGTCCAACCAGTTCAACCTCCCTGATGTAGTCACCTTAGGAGAAGCCATTCCTCATATTCTGTCCCACCCCTGATTGAACTTCAAACCTATAATTGAAGTCAGATCCAGCATAACTTCAGGGATCAGTAGAAAGTCAAGTGCAGGCAGAGAGAGACTAACCATTAAAAACATCATAGTCATTTTTTAACTTTCATAATCAAACCTGGATATTATTGGGGTGGTGTCATCTGTGAAGGACTAGGAAGGTTGATGGTGGTAGGCGCTGTGGTTTTGACCTCTGTTGACAACGCTGGTCCTGTGCTATCCTCCCTATTGTTAATGTGCCTGAGTGCATCTTGCAGCTATTGTGTCAAGCCATCTCACTGGAGGCTTCTTTTTCACTAACTGTTTACCACTCATGAGAGCCTTGTTCAGGAACTGATCCTGCCTAAAAACTTGTCCAAAGTTCATGAGATGAAGTCTTGCCATCCTCTCTAAGGAGCATTTGGGTTGCACTTCTTCCAAGATTAATGAGGAATGAATATATTTTCTGATTCAAATTACTTTCAATGACTTTTTCAATGACTTTTTCAAATGTCTTTTTGATTCAAATGACTTTATCAGTGTGGGTGCAGTTTTACTTTAGTGTGTTAACTAGAACAACTGGAATTAGTGTGTTGCTGTTAGGTGCCATACAGTTGATTTTGACCCACAGGACCTTATGAACAACAGAATGAAATACTGTCTGGTCCTAAGCCAGCCTCACAATTGTTCCTATGCTCCAGCCACGATGTCATCCATCTTCTGGAGGGGCTTTCTCTCCTTCGCTGCTCCTCCACTTCACCAAACACGATGTCCTTCTCCAGGATCTGCTTTCTCCTGACATTATTTTAGATGACTAAAATCTGAATTTAATAAACCCTTACTAAATGATGTCAAGATGCCAAAGTTTCCTGGGCATATAGAAGTAGGAAATCTAAAGACTTTAGAAATCAGATTGCTAGAGAACAATTTTTCAGGATTGAGCTGTCTACTTAAATCAGTTACCTTCTGACTACGATTCCCTTAGAAGTAATACCTGGTGGCTTGGTCAGGTAATTGTTGGATTGCCAGTAGCAAGGTTAGCAGGTTAAATCCACCAGCCACACCCTGGGAGAGGCGATCTGTTCCCATACAGATTGACAGCCTGGGAAACAACTATGTAGGGTCACTATGGGTTAGAATTGTCTTGATGGCAGTTTTTTGGGTTTTTTTGAAGGCCCAGAAGATACTCTCTTCACAAAAATTTTGGAAAAATACATTTGTAAGAGCAATGGTGCCATATTTCAAAAGTGCTTAGGAAAGATACATTTAGGAACTACTTGTACATGTGGCTGCTAATGAGGAATGTCCAGCTGACATAGCTTCCATTTACCCTTAAGCATTAACCTACAACTTGGTAGCTAGAATTCACCCAGCTCTACTCTGGAAGGAAAGGCCTGATAATCAGCTTCTCTTAAAATTATAACCAAATTGAGGGAGGGGGAAGCGGGAGGGAGGGAAAAAAGAAAGAGGACCTGATGCAAAGGGCTTAAGTGGAGAGCAAATGCTTCTAAAATGATTAGGGCAAAGAATGTATGGATGTGCTTTATACAATTGATGTATGTATATGTATGGATTGTGATAAGAGTTGTATGAGCCCCTAATAAAATGTAAAAAAAAAAGAAAAGAAAAAAAAATATATACTCAAGTGCATACAAATGTGCACTGAAAAAGTGGGAAATAACATTAATTACATTGTAAGAATCTCAAATTTGAAAAATTCTAATTACCATCAAACCTAATGAATAAAAAATGAGGTATTATAAAAATATTATAACCAATTTTTGAAATGAGAATGATAACTCTATATACATGTAGAGTAACTAAGAATAACCCCACTTTATGTTTTTTAACGGATTACAGCTAAGAAAAAATGTAGAGCAATTCTACTCAGTAGCATGTGGGGTGGCTGGGGGAGGAAGAGAAAGTGGAGCACATCCTGACCCACCAAGCTCTGAGGATGATATTTCTACTTAGAGCACCCAATGCACAGCAAGGACCATAGGGCCAGCCCCACTATGAGACACAACGTCCCTCACTGACCCATAGCACTACGGGGGACAACACCGGAGACAGTGTGCAAATTGTGCCTGATCTGACCCCACCACACTGAGACAAAACACTAAGGGCTTGTCGCAGAGCAGCAAGGGGAGCAGAGCAAGGACGTGCCCAGGGAATACCAAAAACAGACTTTGGGGCTAGGGCATGGCACCCCATCAAACTCAACCGGAAAACACTCCTAAAGGTGAACAAACAGACCTTGAACAATTTACAGACTTTTCTTTGTTGTTGTTGTTGTTTTTTTTCTTTTGTTGCTTTGTTTTGCTCAGTCTTTTTGTAGTTGTTTTTTAAATCATTTTATTGGGGACTCATACAAATCGTACCACATCTGTACATCCATTCATTGTGTCAAGCACATTTGTTGCCATCATCATTCTCAAAACATTTGCTTTCTACTTGAGCCCTTGGTGTCAGCTCCTCATTGTTTCCCCTCCCTCCCTGCTCCCTTCCCTCATGAACCCTTGATAATTTATAAACCATTATTATTTTGTCATGTCTTACACTGTCCAATGTCTCCTTTCCTCTACTTTTCTGTTGTCTGTCTCCTAGGGAGGGGATTATATGGCGATCCTTGTGATCGCTTCCCCCTTTCTACCCCACCTTCCCTCCACCCTTCTGATATTTTCCCTCTCACCACTGATCCTGAGGGATTCATCTGCCCTGGATTCCCTGTGTTTCTAGTTCCTATTTGTGCCAGTGTACATCCTCTGGTCTAGCTGGATTTGAAAGGTAGAATTGGGATCATGAGAGTTGAGGGGAGGAAGCATTAAAGAACTAGAGGAAGGCTGTATGTTTCATCATTGCTGCACTGAACCCTGACTAACTCATCTCCTCCCCACAACTCTTCTATAAGGGGATGCCCAGTTGCCTACAGATGGGCTTTGGGTCTCCACTCCATACTCCCCCTTATTCACAATGATATGATTTTTTTGTTCTTTGATGTCTGATACCTGATCCCTTAGACACCTCATGATCACACAGGCTGGTGTGCTTCTTCCATGTGGGCTTTGTTGCTTCTGAACTATATGACCGCTTGTTTATCTTCAAGCCTTTAAGACCCCAGGCACTATATTTTTTGATAGCCGGGCACCATCAGCTTTCTTCACCACATTTGCTTACGCACCCACTTTGTCTTCAGTGATCGTGTCAGGAAGGTGAGCATCATGGAATGCCAGTTTAATAGAACAAAGTGTTCTTGAGTTAAGGGAGTAGTTAAGTAGAGGCCCAATGTCCATCAATTACCTTAATACTAAACCTATAAATATATGAACATAGATATATTTCCCCATTGTCATATATAAATATATTTACATATGTACATACCTGTACTTAGACCTCTATAAATGCCCTTTACCCCTTGTTCTTTCCTCTATTTCTTTTTATTTTCCTCTTTTCCCACTATCATGCTGAGCCTTCATTTGGGTTTCAGTAATTTTCTTGATTACATTTCCCTTGATCAAGCCCTATCAGGCCTCCTATACCCTCCTTACCACCGATTTTGGATTACTTGTTCCCCTGTCCCTGGATTTGTTAACACCCACTTCCTGTCCCCGCACCTCCCCCTCTCCCATGTCCCCGCAGAACCGTTGGTCCCGTTGTTTTCTCCTCTAGATTGTTTATCCAGCCTATCTCTTTTAGATAGAGCTGCAGAGATAATAATATGCACAAAAACCAAGACAGAACAAAACAAAGCAACAAAAGAAAACAGCAACAACAACAAAAAACCAACGGGGAAAAAAACCCTGAAATAGTTCAAGGTCTGTTTGTTTACCTTTAGGCGTGTTATCTGGTTGAGTCTGAGGAGGTGCACTGAAGCTACAACTCAGGTTGAGGGACAGGTCTGGTCAGAGCACACAGGAGCAAACGAAGAGGAAAGAAAAGAGAGTGAAACACTTCCTGGTGCACCAAACCTTGAGGACGGATGATATCCCTGCTCAGAGCAGGCAATGCACAAAGAGGACCATAGGGCCGGCTCTACTATGCGACACAACATCCCTTATAGACCCATGGCCCTATGGGAGACCACAATTGAGACACACTGTAGGAAGTGTTTAGGAATTCTTCTGGGGGGAGGGAAGGCTGTTTATGTAGGTGGGATTGGGGCTGGCCCCGCAGACCTCTCTATTGGTTCTCTGGTTCATGCCAGCATGTTGCATTCACATCTTGGAGCACTGGGTTGAAGTCTGGTCCCTCTTTCCCTGTGGAGATACAGTCAATACCCTCCCCTTGGGTGGGTTAGTGCCCTGTTCCTTCGCTACCCATTCCTTATTTTTTTACTTTTTCCCACCTCCTTTTTAGTTGGCTACCAGATGTTTCCCTGGATTTTGTATGGCTTCTGCCATACTACCTGAATCTCACCCCAGGAATGTTTGTATCCAGTAGCTTTTCCCCTATGCTGCTTTTGCAGTTTTTAAAGTTTACCTCAGTGGACTCATGTTGTACTTGTCCTTTTGTGCTTGGCTTACTTCACTTAGCATGATTTCCTTCAGTTCTTCCCATGCAGCGATGTGCTTCATGGATTCATCACTGCTTTTTAGCTATGTGCAGTACTCCATTGTATGTATGTACCACAGTTTTTAAATACATTTGTCTGTTGAAGGAAATTTGGGTTGTTTCCAACACCTTGCGATTGTGAACTGTGCCGTAATGAGCACAGATGTTTGGCCATGGTTTGTTTCTTGCCTCTTCTGGGTATATGCCCAGGAGTGGGATTGGTGGGTCGTTATGGTAGCTCAATTTCCATCTGTTTTAGAAATCACCAACTTGATTTCCATAGTGGCTGTACATACCTACAGGTCCACCAGCAGTGGATGAGAGTTCCTGTCTCCCCACAGCCCTTCCAAAACTTGTTGCTTTCTGATTTTTTAAATTAGGCTATTGTTGAGGGTGTTAGATGGTATCTCATTGTTGTTTTAATTTGCATTGCCTTTTGGCTAATGATCAGGAACATTTTCTCATATGTTTATTGCAATTCATATTTCTGCCCCTGTGAAACTTCTGTGCAGGTTCTTTGCCCACCTCCTCAGTAGGCAGTTAGTTTTTCTCTTATTGTAAGCTTGCAAAGTATTGTAGATTTTAGTAATAAGGCCTTTGTCTGATGTGTCATTGCTAAAGATATTTTCCCAATCCATTGGCTCTCTTATTTACTCTCTTGGTGAATTCTTTTGATGTACAGGTGTTTTATCTTTCGATGTATAGATGTTTTATCTTCAGTATATGCCATTTGTCAGTTTGTGACTCATCTGTTTTTGTGTCCTTCCCTATTTCTCATAGCCTATTTATTCCCTGTGCCAAAGTTCCCTGGTTTGTCCCAATTTCCTCATTGATGGCCCTAATAGTTTGGTGTTTAATTTCAAGATCTGTGATCCACCTTGAGTTTATTCTTGTGCATGGAGTGAGATAAGGGTCTTCCTTCATTTTTCTGCAGGTAGATATCCATTTTTTCCCTAGCACCACTTGTTAAAGAGGGCGTCTGCATCCCATTGGGTATTTTTTGGCCCTTATCAAAGTTCAGTTGTCTGTATGCTAATAATTTTGTTTCTGGGTTTTCAGTTCTTTTCCAATGGCTGAGTATCTGTCATTGTACCAATACCATGCAGTTTTGACAACTATGGCTGTACAGTATGTGCTAAAGTCAGGTAAAGCAAGCTCTCCAACTGTGTCCTTCTTCTTCAGGAGTTCTCTGCTAATCCTGGGCTTCTTCCCTCTCCATATGAAGTTGGTAATCAGTTTTTCCATTTCTTTGAAGAAAGATGAGGGTAATTGTATCGGGATTGCATTAAATTTATATAGTGCCTTTGGCAGAACTGACATCTTGACTATATTGAGTCTTCCAATCCACGAGCATGGGATATTCTTCTATTTGTTGAGGTCACTCTTTGTTTCTTGCAATAGTGGTTTGTAGTTTTCCTCATTGAGATAGTTTATTGTGCCAGCCTGGTCGATAAACACAAGCGGGATTAATTGAAGGGTGGAGAGATAAGTGGCTCAGTGAGCCTCGCCTTTCTTGTCTCTCGCTCTTTAATCATCAGACCAGTGTGCAGCTGCCTTCCTTGTTCTGTGCCTCAATTTAAAGGGCACACTACCTGTGCGACGCCTAGCCTGTGGACTGTGTCACTGTAAGTTGAGGTCCCTCTAAGACCTCATTCTTGCTTTTGAAATTTGTTAACTCCTTTCTTTGGCTAGGTTTGCCAGCAGTTTCTCGATTCTGTTTATACTTTCAAATAACCAACTTTTAGCAGCATTAATTTTAGTTTAATTAATAGTTTTCTTATTTTCCCTCTCCTGAATCTCAGCCCTGATTCTTATTATTTCTTTTCTTTTGCTATTAGTAGGATCGTCCTGTTGTCTCTGCTACAGTTTCTGTAAATTTCATGCTAGCATATCAATCATAAGTCTTTCTTCCTTTTTCATGTGTGCATGTGTTGCTATGAAACTTCCTCTGATAACTGCTTTTGCTGGGTCCCATACATTTTGGTACGTTATGTTCTCAATCCCGTTGGCTTCTAGAAATTTCCTAATTTCATCTTTGACCTGGGCCAGTACACACCCCTTTTGCAATAGGGAATTATTCATCCTCCACATGTTTGCTCTTTTTTCTTCATCTTTTTTTTCCTTTTGTTGATTTCCAGCCTATGGCACAGTGATCAAAGAGAGAGGTCTGTATGATATCAATGTGCTTATATTTATTCAGACTCACCTTATGCCCCAGCATGTGGTCTATCTTGGAATATATGCCATGTGGACTTGAAAAAAAAGTGAATATTTTTTTGGATTTGGATGAAGAGCCCTGTAAATATCAGGTCAAATTGTCTAATTGTAGTGTTAAGATCTCTAGTCTCCTTGTTGAATTACTTTCCCTGTGATCTATCTTTCTTAGAGTGTGGTGTATTGAAGTCACATACTATAATTGTTGAGGCTGTGATTTCTTCTTTCATCTTTTGGAGTGTTTGGTTCATGTATTCAGCGGGCCTCTCATTTGGAGAACAGATGTTTAAAATGGTTAATGGTTCTTTGTCTACAGTTCCATTGTGCATTATATAATGTCCCTCCTTATCTCTTTTTTTGGTTTGTTTGATTTTTACATTTTATTAGGGACTCATACAACTCTTATCACAATCCATACATACATCAATTGTATAAAGCACATCTGTACATTCTTTGCCTTCATCATTTTCAAAGCATTTGCTCTCCACCCCTCCTTATCTCTTTATGGTTTGTAATTTGAGATCAATTTATCTGATATTAGGATTGCAATCCCTGCTTTTTTTAAATTGCTGTTTGCTTGATATGTTTTTCTCCAACCTTTGAGTCTCAGCCTATTTTTGTCTGTAGTCTTGAGATGTGTCTACTGTAGGCAACAGATTTATGACTTATGTTTTCTAAGCCAGTCTGCTAGCCTCAGTCTTTTAATGCCTGAGTTCTGTCCTTTGATATTCAGGGTTATTATCTCCATTTGTGGACCCTGTGATGTCATCTTATACATTTTGTGTTGGGTGTTTTCCTACTGCCCTTTCTTATCAGTGTGTTGTGTATGTATGCGTGTGTTTCATTGTTCAGTCCTTTCCACCCTTAAGCCAATGCTATCTTGGGGTCTGTTTTCTCTTTGTTGTCCTCTAGGTGAGGTTGTTCTATGTGGCTTTCTCTTATTTGTGCTTCGTGAGTGCTGTTCTTCTTCCCATACTGGGTTGGCAAGGATTTTTTGTAGGGCTGGGTTTCTGCTAATGTATTATTTGAGCTTTTCCTTGTCTGGGAAGACTCTTACTTCTCCATCTATCTTGATAGATAATTTGGCTGGACAGAATATTCTTGGGTTTGCATTATTTTAAAAATCTATTACACTACTCTCTCCTCTTCTTCATAGTGTCCACTGATAGATATGGGCATATTCTTATTTGGGAACATTTATATGTGATTGCTTGTTTTTTTTCTAGCTGCTCTCATGATTTTTTCATTTTCCTCAAAGTTGGGTAGTTTAACTATTATGTGCCTTGGTGACTTCTTCATGGGATTTAGTCTAGCTGGTGTTCTTTCAGCCGCCTGAATGATTACCTGTTTTTTATTCATTAAGCTGGGGAAATGCCCCTCCAATAATTATCTCACTATTGTTGTAAATGACTTCTTTGTTGTGTCTTCCTCTAGTAATCTAATTATTCTGATGTTGTTCCTCTTCATGGTATCAGACATAGCTCTTATGTTTTCATCAGGTTCTCTGATGATCTTATCCGATTTTTGTTCATGTTTGTTAAAGTTTCTTGGCTGTCCTCTAGGTCACTGGTTCGGTTCTCTGCCTCCTCCAGTCAATTGGCAAAATCTGTGAGTCTGCTACTGGTTTTTGTTATCTCTTCCCAAGCTATTGTATTTCCCTTTGGTGTATGGACTTTATCTCCTCTATCATTTTTTCCTTTTTCTGTATTGTTCCCCTCATATCCTGTATTTCTCCAAGGAGCATTCTGAACATTTATTTCTGTGGCAGATCAATGTCTGCTTCTATGCATGTTGTTATGCTCAGGACATCTTCTGCCATTGCCTTTTGTTTCTCCTGTTTTTTTCGTTGAGGTTGTTGGGGCTGATGGCTCTTTGCGTTGCGTTGTTTTAGAGGAGCCAGGTGCCATTTTCCAGGGAGTTGATGATCATTGGCTCTCTCTGGGAGACTTGTAGGAATGCTTCTTTGAACTGTCTGCAGCTAATTTCACTATGGAATTGGCCTATCACTTTATCCTCCTGTGGCCTCACGCTTACCCTAGTCAACCAGTATTCTCTTATTTGGAGAGAAAGGTCGATGGTCTTTTTCAGGGGACGCTTGTTGAGTGGTTGTGGACCCACTAGGATGGTGCTGTATTGGGTGATCTCACAAGAAGCCATGATGGTGTGGCCCATGGCAGCTTGGGTTGCACAGAGGGTGTGTGGGTGTGCCTGCTGCAATGTGAGTGACATAGAAGGCTAGTGGGTTGCCCACTTTGGTGGGAGGAACTTCCTTGGTCAGGTAGATCACTGTAGAGATTGGGCAGAGGTTCCCACAGCAGTGTGGAACGTTGACAAGTGTTGGCTCAGCTGTCTTAAGCTGTGTGAGCCAATGGCAGGCTGGAGGAAGTTTCCTCAGTCAAGTGGCACCACAGAGGATGGGTAGGAGCTCCCTCAGCTATGCAGTCAGGATTTCTCACCAAGAAGGTTGGCAGGATTTCTCCAGCCATATGTTAAGCACTGAAGAGGGTTGGTGGGCAGAATTCCCCCCAGAGGAACATGGGTGGGATTTCCCCCGGAAGAAGTTGGGTGTGATATCCACTGGCAGAGGGTGGACAGATGTTCCGAAGCCTTGGTTACGCTGTAGAGGATGCAGCTCTCCCAGCTGGTTGCAGGGCAGGTGTAAATGCCCTAGGATAAGGGGAGTGGTCTGGAGGTCAGTAGTGGTGTGTGAGTGAAAAGGGAAGAGGAAAAGAAAAAGAAAAAAAAAACACCCCAAAGAACTAAGCTTGCTGAGATGATGGGGTGACAGAGAGAAGAGAGAGAAACAAAAGTAATATCGCTGAGCCCTGAATCCTACCCTGAGGTGGCAGCAAGCTGTGGCTGTGTTGACATAAAGCCCCTTGACAGGCTCTGAATGATCCTGGCTCCAGCTGAGACAGTGGCAAGGCTAAGGTCAAACCCTAGCCGGCCTCCACTGTGATAAGCCAAAAGCCCCCAGCTCCTCAAAACCTAGTAGATCTGTGCCTACTTATCTTTATGATGCTCCTCCTGCAACCCAACAGTGTAGAATTTCCCTCTTAATAACTCTCCTGTACTGATTTCTGGGGAGTCCCTCTGGTATGTGTTACTCAGTTGCCATCTTTTTTGGAAGTGCTGTCTTGTTTTTGTGCACATTATTATCTCTGCAGGTCTATAGATAAGATAGATGGGATAGATGATCTGGAATAGAAAACAATGGCACTGACGGTTCCGGGGGACATGGAAGAGGGGGTGGTGGAGGAAAGGAAATGGTGATAGCAAACTCAGGGACAAGGGAACAAGTTATCTAAAATCGATGGTGAGGAGGGTATAGGAGGCCTGGTAGGGCTTGATCAAGGGAAATGTAATCAAGAGGAATTACTGAAACCCAACTAAAGGCTGAGCATGATAGTGGGACATGAAGAAAGTAAAAGGAAATAGAGGAAGGAACTAGGATACAAAGGGCAGTTATAAAGGTCTAAATACAGGCATATACATATGTAAGTATATTCATACATGACGATGAGGACATAGATCTGTGTGTGTGTGTGTATTTAGTACTAAGGTAGCAGATGGACATTGGGCCTCTACTCAAGTGGAGTGTGGAGTGGAGACCCAAAGTCCATCTGTAGGCAACTGAACATACCCTTACAGAAGGATCGTGGGGAGGAGAGGTGCCAATCATGGTGCAGTATAGCACCGACGAAACATACAACTTTCCTCTAGTTCTTTAATGCTCCTCTACTCCCATTTGCCACCCACTATCATTATCCCAATTCTACCTTTCAAATCCGGCCAAACCAGAGGATTTACACTGGCATTGAGAAAAGCTGGAAACACAGGGAATTAAGGACAGATAAACCCCCTAGGATGAATAATGAGAGTCGTGATACCAGGAGGGTAAGGGAAAGGTAGGGGGATAAACAGGAACCGATCACAATGATCTACATATAACCCCCTTCCTGGGGGACGTACAACAGAAAAGTGGGTAAAGGGAGACATCAAACAGTATAAGACATGACAAAATAATAATAATTTATAAATTATCAAGGATTTGTGAGGGAGAGAGGATAGGGGGAGAGGGGGAGAAAATGAGGAGTTGATACCAAAGGCTCAAGAGGAAAGTAAATGTTTTGAGAATGACGATGGCAACAAATGTACAAATGTACTTAATACAATGGATACATGTATGGATAGTGATAAGAGTTCTATGAGTCCCCTATAAAATGGTTTTAAAAAAACACTTGTGGGGTGGCCATAAGTCAGAATCAATTTGATAGCATGAACCCACAACATTTTTCATGAGGATGGGTGGATCCCAATTTGACAGGTGCCAAGTAGCAGTACTTAACAAACAAATGAAAAGTGGTTACAGTTAGTATAAAATCAGGGGTCTGTTAGAATGGTCTGACTTTGAGGGGGTGTTTAATTGAGCTTGTGCTAGTTATTCGGTGCCTTCAAGTCGAGTCAGTTCTTACTGACGGAGACCTACACACAACAGGATAAATCATTGCCCAGGCCTGTGCCAACCTCACAAATGCCAGGTTCAAGCCCAACGTTGTAGTTACTGTCAATGCATCTGCTCTAAGGTCCTCCTCTTTTTCATTGCCCTTCTACTTTACGAAGCCTGATGTCCTTTTCCAGGGACTGGTCTCTCACGATAACATGTCAAAAGTATGTGAGCCATCTTTGCCTTGAAGGAACATTCTGGTTGTATTTCCTCAAAGAGCAGATTTGTGTGTTCTTCTTGCAGTCCACAGACCTTTCTATATTCTTTGCCAACACCATATTTCAAAGACATAGATTCTTCTGTGATTTTCCTTATTCATTGTCCAGGTTTCACATACATATGAGGAAATTGAAAATACTATGGTTTGGGTCAAGAGCACCTCAAGAGTACCCCAAAACATGTCAAAGAGCACCTCAGGAGCATCTTCAAAGAGACCCCCTTGTTCTTCCATATGTTGAAGAGGTCTTGTGCAGCAGATTTATTCAATGCAAGGTGTCATTTGATTTCTTTGCAGCTTCCATGAGCATTGAATGTGTATCCAAGCCTAATGAAATCTCTGAAAACTTCAAACTTGTCTCTTTTTGTCTGTTCCATAGTTGGCCCCTGGCCTCATTTTGGCTGCTAATAATGAGTTTTCCCATCATCTCTTCCCATAGATGTAGTCAATTTGATTCCTGTGTATTCTTTGTGCATAGTCCTGTTATGTGGTAGAAAAAGATACTTGCAATGAGGAAGTCATTGGCTTTGCAAAATTCTAACATGCTATCTCCATCTTTGACCCTATCACCAAGCTCACATTTCTATATTGCCCTTTGTTTCCAACTTTTGCATTCAAATTCCCAGTAATTATCAATACGTCTTTTATGTTTGATCAATTTCATACAGAAGAAGTTGTATTCCTCTATCACTAACTTTAGTTGGTGTGTAAATTTGAATAATAATTGTATTAATTGGATTTTCTTGTAGGCATACACTTATTACCCTATCACTAAGCTTTTGTTCTTCAAGATAGAACTGAAATGTTCTTTTTTAATGAATGCCACACCATTCCTCTTGAATTTGACATTTATGTCATAAAATCATCTGATTTATAATGGTCAATAGCAGTCTATTTTGCTTACTAATTTCAGGCATGTAGAGCTTTAAAAAATCATTTTATTAGGGGCTCATATGACTCATCACAATCCATACATACATCAATTGTGTAAAGCACATTTGTACATTCATTGCCCTCTTCATTCTTAAAACATCCACTCTCTACCCCAGCCCCTGGCATCAGCTTCTCATTCCCCCCCACTCCCCGCTCCCCCTTTCCTATAGAGCTTTTTATGTTCCACTTCATCTTTGACCATTTCCCATGTTTTTTGAGATTCCTACTTCATACATTCCATGTTTGATTACCAATGACTATTTGAAGTTTCTGCTTCTTATTTTGAGTCATGCCCCACGTACACATGAAGGCCTGAAAACTTTACTCCACCCACATTGTTATAGTTGACTCATTTTGATTTTGAGTGGCTGAAATGAAACCCAAAATCCAAAAGCCCCACACCAGAAAATAACAATTATTGATAAAGCTCTCTGGCCATTTGAGCTTTTTTTTAAAATTAATAAATCTTTTTATTGGGGTTCATACAACTCTTATCACAATCCGTACATACATCAATTGAGCAAAGCACCCTTATACATTCGTTGCACTCGTCATTCTCAAAATTCACCTTCCACTTGGGTTCCTGGAATCAGCTCGGTTTCCCTTTTTTCCCCCTCCCCCTCCCTCCCCGTTCCCCCCTTCCCCCTGGTCCCTTGATAGTTTATAAATAATGATTATATCTTATCTTACACTGCCCGGCGTCTCCCCTCACCCACCTCCCCATTGCCCATCTCCCAGAGAGGAGGTTACACATAGATCTCCGAAATCAGCTCTCCCTTTCTACACCCCCTTCCATCCTGGTGTCACCACTCCTACCGCGGGTGTTGAGGGATTCGTCTGTCCTAGATTGCCTGTGTTTCCAGATCCCTACTGCACCGCTGTACATCCTCTGGTTTAACAGGTCCGCAAGGTAGAATTGGGGTCATGATAATTGGGAGGGGCGAGCTATTATGCTTTATTAAAGGTAATGCATAATGGCACATCCCTGTGGAAAGCAGTGTGGCAATTCTTCAAAAATAGAATGAGAACCACCATAGGATCCAGCAATTTCATTCCTAGATACGTCCTCCAAGAGCTTGAAAGCAGAGACTCAAAAATAGACGTGTAAATTACTCTTCATTGCAGCACTAGTCACAGGAGCAAAAGGGTGGAAAGAATCTGAATATCTGTAAATAGCTGTAGGAATAATAAACAACATATAGTTCATAGACACACTGGAATACTACTCCGCCAGTACAAGAAAGGAAGTCTTAATAAATGCCACAATATGGATGGAGCTTGAAAAATTTATGCTGCATGAAATAAGTTAATTGCAGGAGGGAAATATTATATGATCTCACTTACACAAAAAGATAAGAAAAGCAAAATGTATAAAGACCAAAGTTTATTAGGAGTTTTTGGTGGGTGTGGGTTGGTGGGAGTGAGGCTATTAGTGATGGGAAAATGGCACTGATTAAGAACTGTAGTTGCCATCAGTGTGATGTATACCTGTAAGAACTTGAACTGGCAAAAATTGTGAGAGAGATATTTACAGACAAAGGGAATAAAAATAGTAGCTCTGAGCCTATGTATGTATAATCAAACATCTCACTGGATTTTGGTTTGGAGATTATGATCATTGTCTCATGGGATATCCACATTTGGCCATATTTATTTCTTATGTTTTACCTTTTAATTAATTATGTAGAACTTGGGGGTCTAAAAAGCTTGCAAGTTGTCATTCAAGGCACAGCCGTTTAGCCTGTATCCTTCTGGAACAAGTAAGAAGAAAAAGAGCCAGGAACAGAAGGAAGATATGGGATATGGGGCTAATTCCCTCCATTGACAACTGCTTCCTTTCCATGATACCAGAAGAACTAGATGGTGCCTGGGTACCATTACTACATATTACGGTCAAAGATTTCATATAAGAGTCCTGATCCAAAGGGGGGGGGAAATCCAGGAGGGTGAATGAATGCCTGACATGATTGAGCTGAGATAGTTTTTGCTTTCTGAAGCTTTCTTAAAATAATACTTTACTTTAACTAGTAAAAAGTATGCCTTGCACATGAGGGAGGGGGGAGCGAGGAGGGAAGGGAAAAAAAAAGAGGACCTGATGCAAAGGGCTTAAGTGGAGAGCAAATGCTTTGAGAATGATTGGGCAGGGAATGTGCGGATGTGCTTTATACAATTGATGTATGTATATGTATGGATTGTGATAAGAGTTGTATGAGCCCCTAATAAAATGTTTAAAAAAAAGTATGCCTTGAGCATCATGGTCCTTTAAGCACTATCAATATGGGATTAAATTGACAACTGCACTCGAAAGGCACTTTAGTGAGCCGTGTATGTTTATGTTAATGAGGGAGGAGCAACTCAGAAAAGGAGGTGAGAATGGGGTGCGATTAGACGGATATAATGAGTCACTAAATGGTACATATAGACATTGTGGAACACATCTGTATGTCTAGCTGTGTATGTTCTCATATATCTGTGTATATTCTGAACAAAAGCAAAATAAATAAAGTTTAAAAGGAGAGCCAAGAACAGAAGCTGACAGGATCCATGCAATGACCATGGAGGAGTATCACTAGATCAGCACTACAGTTCTGATGGTGATCTTAGTGAAGCACAGTGAGTGTGCCACGGGCTACGGAAAGAACATACAAAGCAGTCTTAGAAGAACTGTAACTATAATGCTCCTTGAAAATAACAATGACAGCCCAATTTTTTAAATCCCAGAAAATAACTGATGCTGGAGAGGGTGCAGAGAGATTGGAAATCTCACAGACTGCTTGTGGGACTGTAAACATATATAATCATTGTGGAAAGTGATACAACGCTGTGCGGGGAGTTCACATGCTCACAGGCATCCTCCCTGAGGGCGATTAGTCACCAGACTACAGGATAGGCCTCTAGGGAAGTTAGTCAACCAGACTCTATGGCAGGTCTCACTCCCTGCTACTGGGGACAATAAACTATTCCTCCTTGAGTCCTGCGACCAAGAGACCAAGCGACCAAGCGTTCTCACCCTCCAATAATGATCCCTATCAGTTGAGTCAGGGAACAGGCCAAACTGGCTCTGTGACATCCAAAGTTAAGTTATCTGCCCATCTTATCACATGTACACCCCCAACCCCTCCTCTTACTGTTGCATGTATGTTCCTAGACCACGCCCTCTCATTACTGTATTACCTATAGCACAACCCCTCCCTGTGATGTATGTACTCACCTGTAATTAGGGGGATTGCATGTCTCCGGAGAATATAAAAAGCCTGGGTTAGCATTAAAGATCTCTCTCTCTCTCCCTCCATGTGAGCCATCGAGTGGGGCTGAGGTGAGCATGCTACCATGATTGTGTATGACTCCATTTATTTCAATACGTCTCATATCTCTCATGCTCTCTATAATTTTACTATGATCTTTACTTATTATTGCTGTACAATTGCACCTACCGGACCCATAATGATGTGTTAGGGGCTGGCTTCCCCTGACACAACGCTACCTAAAACAACTGATGTATGTATATGTATGGATTGTTATAAGAGTTGTATGAGCCCCTAATAAAATGTTTAATATATATATATATTTAAGCCATTGAATTGCATGTGAATTATATGCCAATAATTAAAAAAAATGAAAGACTAAAGTTGACTCACTTTGGACCCGTTGTCAAGCAAGACTAATTGTTAGAAAAGGAGATCATGTTTGAGAAAATAGAGGATCAGCACAAATGAAGGAAACCCTCAAAGTGATGAACTGACACAGCAGCTACAACAGTGGATTCAAACATACCACTGATGACTATGAAAATAGTCACACGTAAGGCCACTGTGGACCAGACCTAGTTGGTTTTGTTAGGTAGCTAGCACAGGGACTGGGTGTCCATTATGCATGCTCAGAGGTTCAAGCTCCTGGCCAGGAGCTAGGTGGGCGTTACACCTGGATTGGCCCATCTGGGCCAGGTGAATTCAGTTCAGCCAATGAGGTCGACCAGGATTGTCGACCACACCTCCTGGCTGAGGAAATGAAGAGGTGGGATCCAGAGCCCGCCACGTCTTTTTTTTTTCATCTCTAGAGCAGCTTCTCAGCAGGCTGTGCTGGGGGGGAGGGGCCATGAGGGTGCCTGTGTAAAACCTGAAACTTCTTCTATCTCTCATAAAATTATCTTGGATCATGAACCAGACTTCACAGTGAATTCTTTCTGGCGCGAAGCCAACGACCAAGGTATATCTCTCCCATAAGAGACCCAACAGTTTGCATCACGAAAAAATTACACATTTGGTCAATAGGCCCGACTTGAGGCCCACTGATAAAAAATTGCTTGATTTCTGTTCCCTAGACAGCTTGTACCAACAACAACTGAGACAGACTAGCATTAGCTACTGTAACGCCATCTTGTTTACTGCTGAATGACCTGCCTCCTTCCCCCTCCAATCTCTGAAGGTCCCACTAGTGATTTTAGAATGTACTTACTTTGATAGGTAGATTTATTGTGCCAACCTGGCCAACAAACACATGTGGGATTAATTGAAGGACAGAGAGATAAATGGCTTGGCGAGCCTTGCCTTTCTTGTTTCTTGCTCTTTCATTATCAGATCAGTGTGCTGCTGCTTTAGCTTGTTCTCTGCCTCAATTTGCAAGCTACACTACCTGTGGGACATCTAACCCATGGATTGTGTCGCTGTAGTTTGAGGTTCCTTCAAGACCAGCTTCGTGCTTGCTTTTACCTTGGAGAGAGCCTGGAACAAGATGGGTCACCAGCAGCTCTACTGAAGCCACCCTAAAAAATTTGGCCAGGGTTCTTGCCGCATGTGCTCAACCCGGCATGGTCCGATCTGGAAATATGGATTCATGCCGTCAGTGTTTCCATCAGCACGCAAAGGATATCGGCTGGACTAAGTTATCTTTGGATGGACGATCCAAGACAGCTACCCAACAGAAGAAACAATGTCAACTATTTGTACAGTTAAAAAAAATCAAGTCTGGAAAAAAAAAGACAAAAAAAGACCAGCTTTACCATACCACTGGAGTATACATCATTCGAGCTGGGGACTGTCAGACCCTGTCATCTGGCTGACTGTTGGTGACCTGCCTTGCTGTTTGCTGCCTGTGGTGGGATAGCTGTTAGATCTCTCTCGCTCTCATGGGAGAGCTATACTTCGGTCCTTCCCTTGGCTCTACAAGAGAAAGAATTCACACCAAAGCCTGGTTTGTGAGCCAAGTGAGTTTTATGAAAGGAAAAAAAGAAGCTTCAGGTTTACACAGGCACCTCAGGTCATGTCTCCCCCGCCTGTGGAGTCCTGAGGCCAGAGGAGACCGCTGCACGGCCACCGGCCACCCGGCCCCCGAGGAGTAGCTTGAGAAGCAGAAGTGACTGCAAGACTCTAGATTCTGGTTTTTTAGGTCCTCTGCTGGGAGGTGTGTTCGACTATCCTCGTTGACCCCATTGGCTGAATTGAATTCACCTGGCCCAGATGGGCTAATCCAGGTGTAACACCCCTTCCTGGCTGGAAGCTGGAACCTCTGAGCATGTGCAATGGATGCCCCAGTCCCTATCCTAGCTACCTAACATAGCCTGAATTGCTCTACAGGGGGCTACCTGGCGGCCCTCAAGACTTGAAGAACTGCTCGTGTCTCACAGCTCTCTCATGGGAGTGAGTTGCACTGAGCTATTTGTACTGTTTTATAGATTAATTATTTCTTATGTTTTATATCTATCTATCTATAGATATAAAATCATTACTGTCCTGGTTTTGTTCCTCTAGAGAACCCTAACATACTTATGTTCTCAAGATCAGAACATCGTAATTAATAACATTGTTCCTTTCAATCTTATAACCAGGATTATTACTACTTTTATTTTATTAACCAGGCTGTCATAATCAATGCCATACACTGTACCGTTCACTAACTCTAAAGAATAACATTAATTTTGCTTTCTGCTTCTGTCCATGCTTGCTAAAGTCCTAGACAAGTGATAAATGAATTGTTGCCTTTAAAGATGGTCTGAAATGTCCCCTTGGGACTGCAATCAAGGAGTCGCTTTCAGAGTCTCACAGTCTGGTTATAATCGAATAAAAGACTCTTCTGAATTTCAAGACATCATAGTGGCTGTCATTTATTTGAACCCACAACACAACAACAAGAAAAGTCCCATCCGGTTGCCATTGACTCTATTCCAATTCATGGTGACTCCATGTGTGTAGTGTAAAACCATATCCCATCGGGATTTCAAGGTTATGACGGTTTGAAAACGAATCCCAGGCCTTTATTTTCTCTCTTTTTATTAAATTATGATTTAGGTGAAAGTTTGCAGAGCAAATTGACTTTCCATTCAGCAATTCATATGTAAATTATCTGACATTGTTTATAATCCCCACAAGGTAACAGCGGTTTTCCCCACTTCCTCCCTGTGTTGTTGACCATTTCCCTGTAGCTGTCATTCCTACCCCTTCCTGCCTTCCGAGGTATATCCCTGGGCAAATGCTGCCCTTTGGGCCTCAAAGCGTTGCTTGTTCTAAAGTGTATACTTCCCAAATGTTCATGATCGCATTATAGCTAGCCCTGGTGGCCTAGTGGTTATGGGTTGGGATATTAACCACAAGGTCAGCAGTTTGAAAGCATCAGCTGACTCTTAGGAGAAATAGGAGGCTTTTTACTCCTGTAAAGACTTATAGTCACAAAAAACCACAGGGGAAGTTCTACTCTGCCCTACAGGGTTGCCACGAGGCAAAAATGACTTGATGGCAGTGAGTTGTTTCAGTCTATAGTTTTATTATTATTTTTTGGGTATCATTTGGCTGAATGTTGAGCCATGGAGGTAGGTAAGCTCAGTTCCAGGCCTGAAGGGTATCTTGGGGGTTCTGCCAGTCTCTATCAGACCAGCGAGCGTGGTCTTCCTTGTGATTTTGAGTTTGGTTCCATGTTTTTCTCTCCTTCCCTCAAGGCCCTCCCATGGTGATGCCTTTCAGAAGAGGCCGTGGTGGCAGCCATGCACCACCCACTTCTGTTCTCATGCGTGTGGCCCCTAAGCCCTTTGGACTAGTTCTTTCCTTGCTTCTTTGCTCTTCCTCACTTTTATTTGCTCCAGGCAGAGAAAGACCAACAGTTGCAATTTAGATGGTTGCTAAAAATATTTTAAAACCTCAGTTCATGCTACTTAGGAAAAGTAAGTAGTCTTGTCTTTGTGGACTGTTATGCCAATTGACCTTTACTATTCCCGGACACTATGGTCCTGGGCCCTCAGGCCCACTTACTCCTTCTTTCAACGGACTTTGCCCCCTGTATGCTTGTGTTAGTCTGGGTACATTAGAGAAACAAATCCACAGAAACTCATGTATAAGAGAGAGTTTTATATAAAGGTTAAGTGCACATCAAGAAAACATACCAACCCAGTGCTGCCCAAGCCCACAAGTCCAACATTAACCCATATGTCCAGCACCAATCCACAAAGTCCTCCTCCATCTCACAAAACATATGCAATGATGCTGACTGCAGGAGGAAAGCTGAATCAGTGAACGTGTAAGCATCTCAGTGCTGGCAGGGGTCTCCATATGGCTGCTCCAGCACCCAGGGCTGCATCGGGGTAGGCTCATGTGGCTTCTCCTCGGGGATGTCTTGCAGGAAGTGAGTCTTGCCAGCTGAAGCAGGGATCTGGCTAAGTCAGCTGCACCCTGGTCCGACCATCAGAGAACAAGAGACGAGAGAACTAGAGAGGTGAGGGTCACCGAGCCATTTATCTCTCTGCCCGACAATTAACCCCACATGTGTTAATCAGCCAGGTTGGCACAATAAACTGTAACCATCTCCGTGCTCTAATATATTCATGGATATATTGGATATATCATGGATATATTTATAACATATAAAAATAGGTCTAAAAGCATTGCTATGAGGATTCAATTTCATGCATGCCAGAGTTTATTCTAAGCATAATGCACTTAACCATGTCTCTGTGATGGCTACAGACAAGTTCTCTAAGTAATAGAGAACGTAACCATCTGCAACATCCAAAGAGCGTGTAGAGGCATTTTAAGAAAAGCAAGGCCATGCAAGAAAGGATCCTGTGATAAGGGACTTCAAAAATTCATGAAAAAAGGAGTACTAAGGGATACAAATAAAAAATATAAACTTTATTTCTTAACCTAAGCATCATCAAGGCCAAGACACTTGTTAAATGAGGACACTCAGTTAATACCTAAAAAACCGAGTCTTAGGAATTAAAGCAGATCAATGTGATCTTTTTCACAGGATCAACAGAAGCAAAATGGGTGCCCTGTAAGAATTTTTTTTAATATTACAGAACAAAAAAGTTCTGGAGTTAAATCAGCACGATAAGGTGTCTGTCTAATGAGTTCCCATGGAAACTCTTGCAAAATCACCCCTTTCTGATGAGAGGGAGAGCAGGAGCATTGCTGTGTTGTGGAAAGACTCTCTGGTAAAGCTTTTACTAACATTTTTCTGTTAGAGCTTTGACGAATTGTCTCGAAACACGTTCATAATAGGTGATATCATCATTTTTGTATACAATCTACATAGTGTGCAATCTAAGGTTCAATCATCATAAGAGGTGTGCACTCATCACCACAATCAATTTTAGAACATTTTCTCATTGTTAGCTCCTCATTTCTGCCCAACCTCCCTGCTTTGTCCCCAGGTACTTATTAATCCAGTTACTGACTTCATAGATTTTCCTAGCTTAGATTTTATATACCAGAAACCATACAAAACAAAATGAATTAACAAACAAACAGAAAGCAAAAATGACAAAAGGGAACAGAGAAAGACCTCAATGGAAAAGAAAGCATAAAATATTAAAAACTGAAAAAAAAACCTGGAACAAATTTACAATGGCTCAAAAGGTAGATCGAATGATAAGATGTTACATTTTAACCTAACTACATCTGCCAAATACTCCCTTGGACTAAAGGTGGACATGCTCTAGTGCAGCAGTTCTCAACCTCTGGGTCGTGACCCCTTTAGGGGTTGAATGACCCTTTCACAGGGGTCACCTGATTCATAACAGTAGCAAAATCACAGTTATACAGTAGCAATGAAAATAATTTTATGGTGGGGGGGGTCACCAACACATGAGGAACTGTATGAAAGGGTCATGACGAGAGAGGTCGAGAACCACTGTTCTAGTGGGAGAAACATATGACCCCTCTTCCAAGGTTATGGAATTGATGGTGACTAGATTTTGCTTCGGATCGCTTTCTTTCAGGGTGAACAATATATGGTGGCCTGGGACTACCATATATCTATTATTTTCATGTTCTCTTTGTTTTTTTTTTTGGTGACATGTATTAGTCATGGTGAGTCATGGTTCTGCCTTTGTGAATGAGTACTATTGAAAATTTTGCCCTATCCCCAGCTCTCAATCTTTGTGTAAATGGTGTCCAGTTACTTACACATTTACTATGTACAAGTCAACAATTCATGTATTGTGTTCTAAAAAGGTGGCCTATACATGTATCATTTCTTTTTCTCAACAGTGTTTTAAATTCTATACCCCTGGCTAAGCTACGGATACTATCCATCTGCCCCCAGAGGAATGATTTATAATGTTCTTAAATAAGGTGTTGAAGGGATCAGTTATCAGGCATCAAAGAGCAAAAAATCATATCGTTGTGTGCTCACTTCCCTGATATGATTGCTGAAGACCAATGGGTGCATAAGCAAATGTGGTGAAGAAAGCTGATGTTGTCCGGCTATCAAAATATAGAGCATCTGGGGTCTTAAAGGCTTGAAGGTAAACAAAAGCCTATCTAGCTCAGAAGCAACAAAGCCTCCATGGAAGAAGCTCACCAGCCTGTGCGATCATGAGGTGTCAAAGGGCTCAGGAATCAGGCATCAAATAACAAAAATCAAATCATTGTGTATGAAGGGAACCGCAGAATGGGGACTCAAGGCCCATCTGTAGGCAACTGTGCATCCCCTTACAGAAGGGTAGCGGGGAGGAGACGAGCTAGTTAGGATGCAGTATAGCAATGATGAAACATATAATTTTCGTCTAGTTCCAAAATGCTTCCTCCCCCCCGCCTTACAAATCTGGCTAGATCAGAGAATGGACACTGGTACAGATAGGAACTGGGAACACAGGGAATGCAGGACAGTTGATGCCCTCAGGACCAGTGCTGAGAGTGGTGATACTGGCAGGGTGGAGGGAGGGTGTTGTGGAAAGGGGGAACTGATTGCAAGGATCTACAAATAACCTCCTCCTGGGGGATGAACAACAGAGAAGTGAGACATTGGACAGCATACGATATGACAAAATAATAATATATAAATTATCAAGAGTTCAGGAGGGAGGGACCAGTGGGGAAGGAGGGGAAAAATGAGGAGCTGATGCCAAGGGCTTAAATGTAGAGCAAATATTTTGAGACTGATGAGGACAACGAATGTACAAATGTACTTTACACAATTGATTTATGTATGGATTGTGATAAGATTTGTATGAGCTCCCAATAAAATGATATAAGAAAATGTTCTTAAATAAAATGGTAATTCTGTCTTCAAAATATCCAGGGATAGATATAAACCATAGATATGTGAATGGACTTTGGGCTCACACTTAATCCTAGCTCTACTCTAAGAGCCAAAAACCAAAATCTAAGAACAAAGGAGGCCTGATAAACCTGGAATGTTTGCTTTACAGAAAAACTAAGAGGAAGAGTCACGGAATCTTCAGAACCAGGAGTCTTGGAAAGGTTCATAGCAAATGTGTGTGTGTGTATATATATGTATATATATAAAATATGTTTAAAACTATGCATGGACATAAAATCTTTTGTACCAAAATAAACTTATACTAACCTGTTATAATATGTCTAGTTTCATGCACAAAGAAGAATAAGAGACCTCGATTTGAAGAAAGCCCCTGCTCTAACGTAGCAGTAATTGCCAAGTAATTCCAGATAATGACAATGAGATTTTTCATCCTCTGATTCACTGAACGTTTCATCTGAAAGTGAATTATAACTAAAATTGGGTGATTTGAAGAAATTTTAATCGAGGGAATATTTGTAATGATTCGGACGAGTATGGAGACAATATGAGATAATGCAATAGCGTTAGAGGAAGAAGAGGAAGAAGTAATTAATTAGTAGAGCAGGGAGATTGAGAGGTTTGTGGTATGGACCACTCGTGACTTTCTGTGGAGGAAGGATGCTCCCAGGGGCAACTCAAACTGTTCATACTTTACCCACTTCCTCTGATTTTGCACGTACGCCCCCTGCTGGTCACAGATAACCAGAGGACACTGGGTCTTGCTGATGTAGTCCTAACAGAACATACTCCCAGAGGACAGATTAGGGCAAAGAGGGTTTAAATAGATTTAGAGTGAAAATGGTAAAAGCTAGCAGTACATAGTGAAACAGAAAGTATTAAAAATAATAGCTTAAAATATTCTGGCTCCCCAAAGCATCTTTTCGTGGCTACCTTTTCTCATTATGAGATTCAATGAGTTGGAAATGTGATCTTTAGGACATATATTTGCCTACATTTATATGGTAAACAGTATTGTTTATTTCATTCTGCACCTATATAAATATTAATGGCTTACATTTTACTCGCTAGTGTCCTGAAATTGGCTGATACCACACCCTCATCACTCCCATTTTGCAGGTAGAGAACCCGATCCATTATCATTTTTCAATATGCCCTCATTTTTATGTGGCCACTGAACTGATTTTCTATAGATTTGACCCAATTGCTTCAGCTGTCTTCACGTTTGATTGTTATCACTGTGGTTGAATGGACTGTGTGGCCATCTGCACTGATTACATAGGGGCTTTCGGATCGCTGGTGCCATAGCTTGGTCGCCCTGTACAGAAACACTCTCCTCAAGTACAAGTGAAAAAAGAAGTCGAAGAAATGAGTGTAAGGGAAGCTGCTGACCAGTCAAATTCTTTTCCATTCGAATTTTCAGATGTCCTGTCACCAGCATCTTTTAAAGCTAATACAGTACGACAGGTGTCTTGCAATAAGGGCCCCGTGTCTTTGGAAAGAGCAAATGGGTGACAACGTCAAGATCTGAAGTGTACAGTCACCCTGAGCTGACCATACTGGTTATTCTCGGGGAACCCAAAGCTGCTTGACACGTGCTTTCGGAAAGAGGTGCAGTCAGGCAGAGTGAGAGTAAATGTGGAAACTGAAGACTAATAACATTTTATATAAAAATAGATACTACTAAAATGAAGCGTGGAAGTCCAACTTTCTCCAGTCATATAGTTGACCCCTAGCATTTCTAATAATGAGCCGTTATTGTATGTTGTACAAGCAATACATTGTCCTTTTCTTTTTTCTCCTTAAAGAATGGCAACTTGACGAAGGGACTGTTGTTTCTCAATCAGATTATTTTCAATTTCACGAATGTATCCATTTTGGTGGGCATTGCGTATGCAGCAATTAAACATTCTTACCCGTAGCTGGCTTTCTTTCTTTCTTTTTCACCAAAGAGGGAATGCAAATTTTAACCGGACACTCACTTTGCTGTAGAAGTCCATTAACTGGAATTCCTCTATCTGTGTATGAGCAGCCATTGGCTAAAGCACACAGCCAAGTTTACTGCTGGATTTCTCTATAATTTGCTGGCAACTTCTCTCTTTAAGGAAAGGTTTGGAATCTTACAACGTATCTGTCAGTTGTTATTTTCATCACTTTTGCCTTTTCCTTTGTCCAACAGGAACCCGGGACTCAGGCTTCTGAAGTGTTTCAGTGCTCCCCATGGTGGACAAGAGTTAATGGGGGCATCTCCGGGGGCTGAGCTATTGCCTGAAGACAATACAAGGGATAAATGTCTTCCAAATCTAGTATTTTATTAGAAGAATTCATTGGAACTTTACACTGTACTCTTAGGTGGGTATGACTGTATGCATGTCTATATCAACATCTACATATTGTTTTTAGGTGCTATCTAGTTGACTCTAACTTCTGGTGACCCTGATGATAGAGTGGAACTACCTCATAATGTTTCCCAGGCTGAAATCTTTTTGTTAAAAAACATTTTATTTGGGGCTCATACAACTCTTATCACAATCCATTACATATACATACATTAATTGTCTAAAGCACATCTGTACATTCTTTGCCCTAATCATTTTCTTTTTTTTTTTACATTTTATTAGGGGCTCATACAACTCTTATCACAATCCATACATATACATACATCAATTGTATAAAGCACATCCGTACATTCTTTGCCCTAATCATTTTCAAAGCAGGCTGCAATCTTAATGGCAACATATCGCCAAGTATTTCCCCCCAGAGCTGTTGGGTGGGCTCAAACCACGGACATTCTGATTAGTAGATGAGCACTTCACTGTCTCACCACCAGGGAGGGCTCCTCCAACGTCTACACGCACAAACAGAAATATTTTTTTTCTTTTATTTTTTTACATTTTATTAGGGACTCATACAACTCTTATCACAATCCACACATATACACACACCAACTGTACAAAGCACACCCGCACATTCCTTGCCCTAATCACTCTCAAAGCATTTGCTCTCCACTTAAGCTCTCTGCATCAGGTCCTCTTTTTTTTCCCCTCCCTCCCCGCTCCACCCCCCCACCAGCCCCTGATAATCCACAGATTGTTATTTTGTCATATCTTGCCCTATCCGGAGTCTCCCTTCCCCCCCCCCCTCTGCCGTCCATCTCCCAGGGAGGAGGTCACATGTGGATCCTTGTAATCAGTTCCCCCTTTCCAACCCACTCACCGTCTACCCTCCCAGTCTCGCCCCTCACACCCCTGGTCCTGAAGGTATCATCCCCCCTGATTCCCTGTGCCTCCAGCCCCCATATGCACCAGTGTACAACCTCTGCCCCATCCAGTCCTGTAAGGCAGAACTCAGACCATGGCAGTTGGGGGAGGAAGCATCCAGGATCTGGGGGAAAGCTGTGCTCCCCATCGGCACCACATCGCACCCTGACCGACCCGTCCCCTCTTCCAAACCCCTCCATGAGGGGATCTCCAGTGGTCGAACAGAAATATTTTTAAATGTGTCGAGCTCTGAATATCCACCATGCTAATGCTACTTATTTTATGGACCAGGTTTGAGAGAACAACACAGGCTAATTTCCCGAATATCTGTCAACCACCCAACACATATTTACTGACTAACTTACCATGTTATCAACTCTGTCCTGAGCACTTGCGATACCATGGGGATGTGCTTAGGTTGTCAGGGGCTGTCGAGTTGGGCGTGACTTACGATAACCTGATGTGCAGCAGAACAAAACACGGTTGGTTCTTTTCTAGCCTCACTACTGTGGTTATGTTTGAATTGTTGCAGGGAATCCACTGTATCGACCCATCTCCTGAGGGTCTTCCTTTTTTGCATGGACTCGCTACAAAGCATGATGTTTTTTTCCCAGGGACGGCTCTTTCCTGATGACAAGTTCTAGGCACGCAAGAGGAAGTTTCCTCACTTTTAAGGAGCATTCTGGTCGTACCTCATCCGAGACAGATTTGTATGTTCTGGCAGGTCAAGCTACTTTTGATATTCTTCACCAATGCCATAATTCAAATGCACACTGACCTTGATTCCTGCCTTTGCCCGGATGCCTATGCCAAGCCCTCTCTTGAGATGTCTAACTTCTTCCTTCATACTTATTTAAATCCCACCTGTGACTCCATATTCCATCCTACTTCACTTTGCACTCCCATAGCTCAGGAAAAGCTTACATCAGTTTCTCCTGGGTGTTCACAAGGGCTCACCCTGACATATCCTGGCAGCATATTGGCTTAGCAGGGAAGGATGTCTGAGATGGATATTTCTTTTCCCAGCTAAGCAGAATCTTCCAAATGGATTAAGTGATTCCCCATCCTCTCAATACTGCCATAAATATACAAGGTAGTGAGGGATGCAAGTCCTTCTGAAGCACAGCCATTGTGTGTCCCCTTGCCTGTCCCATGGAGTTGGGTGGTAAGTCCAGGGTCTTGCAAGAATCATGTTCCACATTGGACCTTCACTCAAGTACTCCCTTAATGCAAGAATGCTTTGTTCTATTAAACTGGCATTCCATGATGCTCACCTTCCTGACACGATTGCTGAAGACAAATGGGTGTATAAGCAAATGTGGCGAAGGAAGCTGATGGTGCCCAGCTATCAAAATATACAGCATCTGGGGTCTTAAAGGCTTGAAGGTAAACAAGTGGCTATCTAGCTCAGAAGCAACAAAGCCCACATGGAAGAAGCACACCAGCCTGTGTGATCATGAGGTGTCGAAGGGATCAAGTATCAGGCATCAAAGAACAAAAAATCAAATCATTGTGAATGAGGGGGAGTACACATTGGGGACCCAAGTCCCATCTGTAGGCAACTGGACATTCCTTATAGAAGGGTCGCGGGAAGGAAACGAGCCAGTCAGGGTGCAGTGTAGCAATGATGAAACATACAACTTTCTTGTAGTTCCCTCTCCCACTATCATGATCCGATCCTACCTTACAAATCCGGCTAGACCAGAGGATGTACACTGGTACAGACAGGAACTGGAAACACAGGGAATCCAGGGCAGATGATCCCTTCAGGGCCTCTGGTGAGAGTGGCAATACCGGGAGAGTGGAGGCAGGGTGCCGTGGAAACAGGCAACTGATTACAAGGATCTACATATAATTTCTTCCTTGGGGGATGGACAACAGAAAAGTGGGTGAAGGGAGACGTTGGACAGTAGAAGATGTAACAAAATAATAATTTATAAATTGTCAAAGGTTCACAAGGGAGGGGGGAGCGGGTAGGGAGGGGAAAATGAGGAGCTGATGCCAAGGGTTCCAATAGAAAACCAATGTTTTGAGAATGATGATGGCAACAAATGTACAAATATGCTTGACACAATGGATTATGTATGGACTGTGATAAGCTTGTATGAGCTTCCAAGAAAATGATAAAAAAATCATGTTCCATATCTTAGATTTTATATTGTATGATCAGCGCCTTCACAAGGACTATTCAGGAACTCATTCTTACAAAGGCTTATTAGTTAAATGTATTTTGGTGTCATTATGAGTGTGAGCAGAAGATCTTTTCCTTTATTAAGAAAAAGGTCTTGCACATGCTCAGTAGATCAGAGACACTCAACAAGGCCCTGGCAGATGATGCAAGGGCAAAGACTGCACCTTGGACTTGTACTATTTGGTTAGTGGAATAACTTCTCTCTTGAGTTGCTTGTGCCTCTTATCTAGTGTCTATCCAATTGCCTATTTGTCCGAATTAAACCCTGCCTTAAGCACGATGGCCAACTCAAATATGGTGCAACTGAGTGAAGAAATGAATGTTACAGAAAGCCTTGGTTTCCAAACTCCTACCACCTCCATCCTAGTTATCTCAGAGTTTCAGTCCTCAGTGATTGTACTTTCTAGTATTCATCAAGTGGTTAAAAAACAATCGAAACAATGGCTACCAAGCCCGTTTGCATTCATGGAGACCCCATGTGTGTCAGAATAAAACTGATCTTTTCCAGGATCCACCAGTCATGATCAATGATATAATTTGTCCCACCTCCTCTTCAGAATCTAGCTTGAATTCCTGACAGTTCCTTGTCCATGTACTGCTTCAACATGTGTGGTTTGTGAATTCCTTTTTACTTGTGATATTAGTGATACTGTTCAATAATTTCCATGTTATGGTGGGTCGCTTTTCTTGTCGAATTTCTTGTCCATGGAGTCATTGATCCTCAATGTGAATTGGGAAGTGAATTAGGGGAGAGAGGATGAATATTATAAAAGCATATATCAAAATAATGACTATATATTCCTATTTTCACAAAGTCTTCTATTAATGCTGTTACAAATTGTGGTGGTAAAAAGCATCTAAAATTGTGTTGTTTTTTGTGGAAACATTACAAATATAAATTCCTTAATCATGGTAGAAAATTTAATTAAGAAAACTCTTGTTCGCTAAAATTTGAAAACTAGCAGAAAGCTCTTCGACAAACCCTTCTGTTGTTATTGGCTTTGCCGTCTGTTCCATGAGTGTAGGAAACACAAAATCTTCCCAGGTGGATAAACATGTTTAGTTTACTTTCCTATGTCACTTAAGAAAGTTATTTTTTTTCACTCATATACCTTTGAGACATTGCTCAGACAATTGAAAATGTCATAAAAAGATTATTGTAAAAAAACAACCCCAAACTAAAAATAACTCAGCTCCCCACACAAAAAAAACCCTTAAATCCAAACCCAGACTCTTTGCTGTCAACTAAAGTTCTAACTCAGAGTGACCATCAAACAGAGTCGAACTGTTTCTTCAAGGCTCTAAATGCTGATGGGAGAAGGCTTCCACAGCTGAACCAACGAGCGCTTAAATACTGCGCCACCAGGAGCTCTTGGGAAAAAGTATATGAATGCTAAAAATTAGTTGTTAGTCAGTTGATATACATGGCTGGCTCAGTAACTTTGCTAAACTATTCTTAAAGGCAGATTATACCCTCAGAAACTATTATATAATTAAAATTTCTGTTTGTAATTTTCAGGCTAATAGGGTCGTTTTATTGTTCTGCTTCTTTAAAAGCGTTTCTTTTAAAGTCTAAACAGACGACATCCTTTTATTTTGGTTTCCTTAACTTTGACCATTCACACCCTTACGGGATGGTAACAACAGCAACTACCACCAGGTGGCGCTGTAGTTCCGCAATGGAAACCCATGGCTGGGGTCTGGGAGCGGAATTCTCAAACGTTTTAGTGACCACATTATGAATATGATGATTATTATTTTTTGAGGTAGAGTGCTGATGATAAATATTGAAATGACACAGACAAAGATGATTTTGCTGAAGACAAATTCCAAGTTCGCCAAGATCTAAAAGCTGGCCTTTAGCAAAAAGATTTTCCCTGAGAATGTTAATGTGGTTTCTTTTAGAAACAGACTGCGTTGAACTTAATCCTATTAGGTAAAACGATTTTCTTAATTGCCAAACAACAACTTACTACAAAAGGATTTAAAACAAATATTACAGTAGTTTGCTTTCTTTACATTCTAGTTGTTTTGAACAAGACTATTAAAAAATACGAAGGTAAGGTATGTTTTCTTGATAAAGGACAGTGTTAACTTAGATATAAATCAGGCTTTAGAAATTATATAAACATTTCAATTTGAGACGATTTTATTTCTTTTTCTTTTTTGGTAAAGAGTCTCTGATTTTATTTGTCCCAAATGTCAATATTTATATAAACCAAGGGTTGTGGGAAACGTAACCTAAAGTTGCAAGGGGCCAGAGTTTACTCTCCGTCCTCCCCGGGGAGCTGGCTGCGTGTGACTGCCAGAGGGCAGTGTTTGCTGGGAGAACCGAGACCCTCTTCGCATCCCGGGGTTTGTCTTTTGAAGAGAAAGAAAATTCTGGCTGGGCAGTGCTTCACAAGATGTCTGCCCGTGATGAGTAACACACTCATGTTCTTGTATACCTTCCTGGGGTAAAAATGGACCCCAAATCCGAGCCAAATCCACTACTATTCCATTCTGACTCCTATCACCCTCCAGGGCAAGGCAGAACTGCCCCGTGGGTTTCCACTTCTTTACCTAAAACGAGAAAATCCAGATTTATGCTAGTGTTTTGGACAACTCCTCTGATCACATATTCACAAGTCTTAATCTCCAGAGAAGACTATTCGTTGGTCACGTACCTCCCAAACCACCAGTGATTTCAAACTGAGCCTCTTTTGGATGCGGACGGTGTTAGTGTGGCGAAGGGGTCAGTCCAAAGGAAGGCGGGGAAGACGCAGTTAGGTTGAAAATGGACAAGGAGCGCCCCTTTGGCCCATTTTACATTTGCTCTAATTTTAATATTTTTTCCTGCTTTCTGTTTGATTGAGGTTTTCCTTTGGTACTTTTGTTGTTTTTGTTAGTGCATTTTCTTTGCTGTGTTTTCCTGTATATGGATCCAGGATGGGTGAGGCTTAGGGACAGTGACCGCATTGGTGTTTCCTCGGGGCCACAGCAGGGCAGGTGGGGGGAATCTGGGGAGCTAAGAACAGTGAGTCCAAGAACGAAGAACATGTTCTAAAATTCTGGAGATGATTCTACATCTCTTTTTAATATGATCGAGCTATTGAATTATATGATGATTATATGAATTATATACCAATAAAACTGTTAAAAATAGAGAACATGACATCCTCACAGAGAGTAGGTAAGAATCTCATGAAATATCCATAAAATTATATACCTTGGATTCATTTATTAAAAATCATTTAAGGTTCATAGTGAACATGATGAAATTAATTGATCACTTAGCACAAATGCCTTATTTTCATTTTGCCCCCTCTCAAATGGTCAGTTATCAGGTGCTGAAGGAGAAAATAAAGCTGAAAATGAATAAGTGTCAGTAGGCAGATGAAGAGGAGGTGTGAGATTTTGCTGGCAAATTGAGGCCATTAACAAGTGAAAAATAATCAGAAACCTTCTAACAACAAGAAATCAACAGTAAAACATGTCTCTGAGGTCAGACACAAGCCCTGACAGCAATTCTCAGTTTCCTCCTGTGCTTTCTTTGGAAGACCTTCTCTTGATTATTTTTTTTAAATTTAAATATTTAGGCTACATATTAGCCGCAGAGCAAGATAAATAGCTAGGCTGCAGGTATCTCTAAACCAAAGCCCTCCAAAGCACGTTTTCTTTAGTTTAGACATTCCATTTTGGTGCGGTTACGGAGCTCCATTCGAGATTCCAGAGCCTGAATGCGGCTATCCATGGAAGTGGTGCTGCCTACATTCTGACACTTGCCGACAGGTTTGATGGAGAGAAGCGCTATCGCTTCACACGGTGCACTCCTTTTAAAATCATTTTATTGGGGGCTCTTACAACTCTCACAATCCATACATCAATTGTATCCGACATAGTCGTACATGTGTTCCGTCGTTCTTTTCTAGACATTTACTTTCCATTGAGTCCTTGGGATCAGCTCCCTTTTGCCCTCCCTTCCCAGCCCCCTGATGGGCACTTGATTGATTGCAGATTGTTAATTATTTTCAAATCTCACACCGACCCCTGTCGCCCTTCCCCTCTGGTTTCTGTTGTTCTTCGCCCTGGATGGGCATGTGTGCTTATGTGCCATTCATTCTGATTGGTGCCTCCTCCCTCTCCACCTCTCCCCAACTTCTCCCTACCCTTTTGGTACCTCTAGTCCCATTCCTGTTCCTGGATTCCATGTGTTGTGAGTTTTATGTACAAGATCCCGTCTGGTCTGGATTGGGAAGTGGCACTGGCGTCATAATAGTGTGGGGTGAGGAGGCCTTAGGGATCAGAGGTATATTTTGTGACCCATTAGTGCTCCGCTGCACCTTGAGATTGACTCACCCCTCCCCTCTGTGGTGAGATGTTCCATTGCAAGGACCAAGATTTTTAATGAGTTCTTTTTACTTCTGCAGTCCTTAGTTAGCTTGCTTTCATTTTATATGTCCCGCCCAAGCTGTATTCAGGCACCGGACTGGCTTTCCAAAGGGCTCTTTGTGAAAATAACAAGATAAAAGTCGTAGAACATTCATTTCCCAGCTTGGGAGGTAATTGTCTGATTTCACTTTGTGGACAAGCGTGGGAAGAAAATTACTGAGATGGATGGCAATAAAACGAAACAAAAAAGCCAACACTGAGGAGGAAGGATACCAGGAGTTTCTTGAAGGGAAAAGAGAAAGACATTCTGTATGGGAAGATGCTTCATTTCCTGTCCAGAGCCCTGGGTGTGGCCCCTTTCTCTAACAGGGGTCAGCTCGCATTGAATGCGCTTCTCTAGCCTGTTCCTGGTAAGCCACCCAAGAGGATTCTCACTCCTCAGAACCCTGCCAGACGGAGCACAACGGACTCTATGAGGCTCCTGTTCCTAGTGTTTTGCTTTCTTTCCTTGAGCCCCAGCTGCTTCATCTGTAAATGAGGATAACAATCTTTATGACAGAGATATTGCAGAGTTAAATGAGTAATTCGTTCAGGCATTGGCTTATAATAGATGCTCAGTATTATATTTTGATTGGCCTTTCTTCATCCACAGGGACATACAAATCAACACACACACACACACACACACACACAACCTCGCTGCCATCTGCTGTCAATCATTGTAGGATCAGACAGGCTCATCTTTTCCCTATGAGCAGCTGGTGGGGTTGAGGTGTCAACCATGCAGCTAGCAGTCCAGCTACTACCACACTAACTGCAATGTCCATGTTTCTGTCTTATGCCAAGGGAGAAAGATGAAGCTGTCTGATCCCATAAAGACACCCAGCCTCAGAAACCCTTTCCCGGGTCGTCCTGAGTCCGTGTTGACTTGCTGGCAGTGGGTTTGGGTTTTGCGGATTTGGGAGTAAGGAACCCTTGTGACATTTTGGGTTAGGCGTTGGCTGCTGACTGCAAGGTCCATGGGAGAACGATGAAACTGTTTGTTCTGGGGAGACTGACTTTCTCAGAAACTGTGCAGGTCATGACGAGATGCAATCTGAGTTGGAATCAACTCGATGGCAGTCAGCTTGGTTTTGAGTTTATGTGAGTGTAATAAAGATGTATTGATACTAATTTCTATAGCACGGAACATTTCAATATATGTGCTTTTTTGCAATTTTTTCCAGCTTTGGAATCAATTCTGTCTCATTGTAACAGAGTAAGATTGCTTCAAGAGTGTAATCTTTATGGAAGCAGACCGTTATATAGATAGGTTTAATTCAATTAACTTTAGATATAAGATTTTGAAAGCAAAATGATACATCCTGGTGTGTGGATGGTGGTGGTGTTAAGTGCAAGTTTTGACTCAAAATGACCCTGTATACACAGGATGAAGCCCTGCTGAGTCCATAAAAACAATTGTTTTTATGTTTAAAAACAATCGAGTTCATTGTGGCAGCCACCATGCCAATCTATCTAATCGAGATTTTTCCTTTTTTTTTTTTTTGACTCTTTACTCTGCAAGATAGGGGAGCCCATGGCACAGTGGTTATGCACTAGGCTGCTAAATGCAAGGTCAACAGTTTGAAACCACCAGCTTTTCCTGAGGAGAAAGACAGGAGTTTCTACTTCTGGAAAGAGTTACAGTCTTGGAAACTCACAGGGAAAGTTCTATCCTGTCCTTCAGGGCTGCTGTGCGTCGGTCGGCATGGACTCGATGGTGGTGAGTTTGGTTTACTGTGCAAGATGGATTGCAGATGGATTACTCTACAGTGGCTGCAGCCACGGGCTCAGACACTAGAACAATTGTGAGGATGAAGAAAGGCCAGGCAGTGTTTCTTTCTGTTGCACTTAGAGTTGCTATGCATCAGAATCAACTCGATGGCACCTAACAACAACAACAACAACTCTAATTCTGCCCAGAGTGCTACCCGTTTGCAGAGGCTGATCTCTGCTGATAACGTGCCCCAGGAATGTGAAGCAAAGTCTCTCCCTTCTTTTTTCTCAGGTACATTCTGGACGTGTTTTTCCTTCTGCTTTAATCCACGGTACATTCATCGTCAACACGTTAATTCAAATTCATCAATTCTTGCATGTCATGGCTTGGGCCAGGCGCACCTTAGTCCTTGAATAGACATCTTTTGCTTTTTAACACCGTGAAGAGATCTTTTGCAGCAGACTTGCCCAACGCATGATGCTTGATTTCTTACCAGCGTAACACAGAGTCTTTGTGAAAATTAACAGGGTAAGAACAGTCTATTAAAAACAAACAAGCATATTCAGACAAATGTCACCCCTTTCAGAATTTCCTTGGAAGCTTGAAACACTTTTTAAATTGTACTGTAATTGTTCTAAGCATTCGAGGATCTTCCTTTGGGATTAATTAAAGAATCATATTAAAGCAAAAGCCAGTTTTATTATATCATCGTCCCCACTTACTTAGGGTAAAGCAGTTCTATCCAGTCAATTGCCATCTGCTTTATTCAGCTGAGTGATTTGATAAGTACCAAAATGAAACTTATCCAGAAGAGAAAAAGCTTTACATATTTGAGTTTTACCATAGAGTCCAATGAGCGGGTGCATTGAAATGAAATCCCTTAGTGTAGGAACGACAGATCCTAACAGACATTCGAAACCAGTTTGAAAACAGCTCTACTCCTAGAACGTCCCTTATCATCCAGAGAACCTGCTTTGAAGTCAGAGGTCACTCCTCTGTGCGAGTACATTCAGGCTCCTAGGTTCAAACCGGCACCATGGCTTTCGGCTGTCATGCTGTACGCAGTGAAAACGAGATTCTTCTGGACAGAAGGACCTCATAAAAAGGCAAATGCTATTATTTTAGAAGGAACATCGTGGCTTTCTAACCAGAGTCTGCTATGTGCCTTCACCGGCTCCAGAAACTTCTGCCAAGAAAAGGAGTAAAATTCAAAAGCCATTGTGCCCGGCGGCCCTTGCCAGAGCGTTTCCTTTTATCCCCACGTGGTTTTGCTTAGCGAGGAGCGGGTGCGGGGCTTTTGTATATGATCACCTCAAAGCCAGTCATCATGGAATAAATACCGTTATAAAGCCTGGGCCGCCCTGAGTTGGAAACAGAAGCAGAGAAACAGCACACAGTTGTTGGAGGGGGCAACTGGCTGTGTGGTTTCAGCAACTGTATAAATAGCAACAGGGTAGAAATAAAGACCCCAAGGGCTTGCAATGCATTTGTGTTTGGTCGTTATTATTAATAATAGTAGTAATAAAGAGAGATTGGTAAAGAAGCTGTGGGATGGAGAGAGAGAGAGAGAGAGAGAGAGAGAGAGAGAGAGAGAGAGAGAGAGAGAGAGAGAGAGAAAGAGATTTTGCTTAGGGTAGTTCATCAGGCCAAATCAAGTTGTGGGAGTAGGCAGCAAATAAAATCTGTGACAGACAGAAACCCTTGAATGGGGCCTCCCGGGTTTAGCATTGAAAACAGCCCTCGCAGCCCAGAGCCTGCCTGACATGCCATTCTCGCTGCCCTCAGACTGGGGTGCTGCCAGACTGCTCATTTCCCACAAAACTTCCAGTGCACTGTGGTCTGGAGAAGCCATCAGAGCAGGGTCTTCCCCAGAAGCTTGTATTCTTTCACGTCTCCCACAATGTAGAAACCAGTATCTGCACAAATGGGGGCTTCTGTTGTCTGTTCGGTTGTACTGAACAAGAGTGCCCCACCCCCTCCAAGCAATACTGCTATGTATCGAATGATATATCCTCCCTCCCAAATATGTACAGTAATCCCCAACCTCTCTGCCTGAAGTTAACATCCCATCTGGAATGGGGCCTTTTTGTTATGTTAACGAGGTCAGAGTAGTGTAAGGTGTAACGGAGCCAATCTCTTTTGGAATGTAAAAAAGACTCCACAACTGATGGAATAAGATAGATGCCCAACACAAGGAGCTCCCTGAGGAGAAGGAAGCAGAAGTTAGAGACCAGGGCCTTCGTCCAGAGCTGAGAGAGAGAGAAGGCCTTCCATCCGCTACAGCCCAGTCCCTCAGGTTGAATTTTCAGCTTCATTACCTGTGAGACAATCAACTTCTCTGCATTTAAAAGACACCCACCTGTGGTGTTTCTGCTACAGCAGCACTAGATTCCCCACAGATGCTGCCTTTATTTATTTATTTATTTATTTTTGTTTTAAACGTTTTATTAGGGGCTCATACAACTCTTATCACAGTCCATACATATACATACATCAATTGTATAAAGCACATCCATACATTCCCCGCCCCAATCATTCTCAAAGCATTTGCTCTCCACTTAAGCCCTTTGCATCAGGTCCTCTTTTTTTTCCCTCCCTCCCCGCTCCCCCCTCCCTCATGTGCCCTTGGTAATTTATACCTCGTTATTTTGTCATATCTTGCCCTATCCGGAGTCTCCCTTCTCCCCGTTCTCTGCCGTCCCTCTCCCAGGGAGGAGGTCACATGTGGATCCCTGTAATCAGTTCCCCCTTTCCAACCCACTCACCTTACACTCTCCCAGCATCGCCCCTCACACCCTTGGTCCTGAAGGTATCATCCACCCTGGATTCCCTGTGCCTCCAGCCCTCATATGTACCAGTGTACAACCTCTGCCCTATCCAGCCCTGCAAGGTAGAATTCGGATCATGGTAGTTGCGGGGAGGAAGCATCCAGGATCTGGGGGAAAGCTGTGTTCTTCATCGGTACTACCTCGCACCCTGACTGACCCATCTCCTCTCCTAAACCCCTCTATGAGGGGATCTCCATTGGCCGACACTTGGGCCTTGGGTCTCCACTCTGCACTTCCCCCTTCTTTCAATATGGTACACACACACACACACACACACACACACACACACACACGCACGCACACACCCACACACACATTCTTTTTTTTTTTTTTGCATGATGCCTTATACCTGGTCCCTTTGGCACCTCGTGATCGCACTGGCTGGTGTGCTTCTTCCATGTGGGCTTTTTTTTTGCTTCTGAGCTAGATGGCCGCTTGTTTATCTTCAAGCCTTTAAGACCCCAGACACTATCTCTTTTGATAGCCGGGCACCATCAGCTTTCTTCGCCACATTTGCTTATGCACCCATTTGTCTTCAGCGATCCTATCATGGAGGTGTGCAGCCAATGATATGATGATTTTTTGTTCTTTGATGCCTGATAACTGATCCCTTTGGGATCACTCACTCACATAGGCTGGTGTGTTCTTCCATGTGGGCTTTGTTGCTTCTGAGCTTGATGGCCACTTGTTTATCTTCAAGCCTTTAAGACCCCAGTCACTATCTCTTTTGATAGCTGGGCACCATCAGCTTTCTTCACCACATTTACTTGTTCACCCACTTTGGCTTCAGCAGTTGTGTCGGGAGAGTGAGCATCATAGAGTACCAATTTAATAAACGAAAGTATTCATGCATTGAGGGAGTGCTTGAGTAGAGGCCCAAGGTCCTTCCGCCACCTTAATATTAAACCTATAAATGTAGACACTTAGATCTATTTCCCCATCCTCATATATATGTTTGCATGTACATGTCTTTGTCTAGACCTCCATAAATGCCCCTTGACTCCCAGCTCCTTCCTCCATCTCCCTTGACTTTCCTCCTGCCCCACCACCATGCTCCGTCCCCACCTGGGCTACAGCTATACCTCTTCTCTACGCAACCTTACCCTTGATCGTTCCCCATCAGGCCTGCCACTCCCCTCTCACTACCATTTTGGGTCCCATGTTGTTCCCTGTCCCTGTGTTTATTAACACCACTTCCTTACCCTCCTCCCCCTCCCCCACCTGGAACTATCTGTCCCCCCAGAACTGTCTGTCCTATTGTTTTCCCTCCAGATAGTTCATCCAGCCTGTCCTATTCAGACAGACCTGTGGAGACACTAACATGCACGAAAACAAGACAGAGGAAAACAAAGCAACAGTATACAACCAGAGAATAAAACAACATAAACAAACCACTGACAAAGAACAAAACAAAACACTTCACAAAAGAAAGGCTTGTAGTTCGTTCAAGGATCGTTTGCTGGCCCTTAGGAGCGTTTTCCAGTCCAGTCTGTTGGGGCACCACGCCCTGGCCCCAAAGTCCACTTTCAGCATTCCCTGGGGACCTTGCCACTCCATTCCCTTGCTGTTCCACTGCACTATCCCAGTGCTGCTGCCTTTATTTTCGTATAAAAATCCGGAGATAATTTACTTTGTGGCTGGAGAGTTAGTTGCATTTATTTCTATCAGGTGTCTCTGGACAACTATCTTTGTGTCCCTCTGGGCTGCGTGGCCTTGTAGTGCCATAGTCCGTCTTGCCACTTTCAGAGGAAGGAGGTAACCCTGATAGCGGACATAGGCCCGCTGAAGTGTCCTCAATTTCCTCGTCCTTGCCCAGTGCCAGCTTGATTACTTCTGACATCCCAGGACAGAACGAGCTAATAACACAGAACAGAATTCCCAGGGCATGTGAGTCACAAATGAGTCCCCCAAATCTTGTTCAAATAGTTGGGCAGGAAACTGGTGTTTATATCACAAAATATGTTCTCCTTCCCATTGTGGAAGCGAAAATCTTGTCTAAATGAAGCCATCAAATGTCAGACATAAAAAGGCCAACCATTGTAGGGTTAGATTTATATAAACTATCCAGGATAAGAAAATTCACAGGAACAGAAGGCAGACTCAACATTGCCAGGAGCTGGCGGGAGAGGGATGGCTAGCGATTGCTAAATAGGCAGGAAGTTTCTTTTGGGGATGCTAAAATTTTGAAGCAAGAGTGACTGGAGATCATTGTACAACATTGTGAAGCTACACACTCCTAATGTATCATACAAGGGGACTTAAAAAATTCATGGAACCATTTCATTTTTTTTCATTCCATTTGTCCACACACTTTTTGAAGCCCCCTCTTTAAGTTTAAAAATGTTAAAATGGTTAATATTAATAGCATTTGAAGTTAATATTTTACCACATAAAATAGACCACATATTTTATTATAGTAAAAACCAGTTCCTCCTTGGGTACAGCACAGGTTATTTACAAATAGGAAGAGTAAGTTTAAGTCATTTATACTCATGAATAACTTAGCTCTAATTTTTAGAGCAATTAGTCTTTTAGCAGGATCCTGGGAAAAATATTGGATGGATAGAAGCTGTGACTGAATTTGTGAGGGAAGTGTAAGAGGGTAGGTTAAGGTAAAAAGTCAGGTGGAGCAGGACAGAACAAAACTGAAGGTATGCAAGAAGCTGCCTTGCACTTGGTTAGGGTTGATTGTGGTTGAGGTAGGAAACATCTATTAGATTCGAGCAACTCTGTGCATTGGCAGTCCTTTGGGGGCCTCTCCTGATTAATTTCCTCTTTAAATAAAATTTTGAAATGAACTTGTATGCCCCTAAAGACTCCAAGTCCACTGCAGTCTGACTTGTCCTCCTTTTTCGGTCTCTTGGATCAATATGTAGATCCAAGGGGTAAGGGAGCTGTGGTGTTCATTTCAAGGCGATGAGCCTCCAGTCTCTTTTTAAATTTCCCTCCTTCTTTCATTTTTCCTAGTTCTAAAAGAAGCACATTCTACAAAGCTGCACAGCACGTCTCAACGAGTGAAATCAGCAGCAATATCCCATTAAATCCCTCACAAATGTGGTTCTCTCTCCCAGCCCCCAGCCCCTCCCCCTTCCTGGTTAACTGGTCTCTTGGACAATCACAGACCACGGGGCGGGGGGGGGGGGGGACACCGAGCAGAGAGCATGGGGTTGGTTGTACAAAAAAGGGATATGGTTTGAATGATGTCCCTCCAAATTCTGTGCAGGAGTCCCAAGTCTTATTCCTGTGTGTCTTACTTATCTAGTCTTGCTTCAGCGGAAATACCAGACATGAGTGGGTTTAATGGAACGGATTTTCCCCTCCTCCACAGTTTACAAGACTGGAAGTCCCAAATCAGGCTGCTAGCTTGGAAGAAGGTTTTCTTTTTCTCTTGGCCTGGGATAAGGCTCTTGTCTCTTTAGTTTGTGTTTCTTATCTCCTTGCTGATCTGGCAAGGCCTCCTCTATCTTCCTCCTTCTCTGCTCACTTGCTCGCTTATTTAATCACTTTTATATCTCAAAAGAGATGGACTTAAGACACACCTTCTACTAATAACATTAACATAAAAGAAAGTCCATCTCCAAATGTGATCATAACCAACTCAGGCTTAGAATTTATGGCATATGTTTTGCGTGGACACAATTTGATCTGTGGATGTACTTTAATTTGGGAATAACATTTTCTTTGTTATGTTAATGAGGCTACATATATGTGTGATGAGTTTTAAATCTATTCACTTTTGAGATACAAAAAGCAGACTCAGTAGACACAGGGAGGCAAGCACGGATGGAAGGTAGGGTACATGTCATGTGGACATTGCCAAGGAATCTAGAAATTCCAGATCTACCAAAACTGAAAGAGATCTCCCCCAGAGACTAACACACACACACACACACACACATACACACACACACACACACACACACACACACACCCTCCTAGAGCCATTGGTGCTCTGACGTTGGTCCCCTGACTTTCTAATCGGTGAGAAGATAACTTTCTGATCTTTAAAATCACCCACTGTGTTGAAGTAGCATTAGGTAACTAAGACACACTGTTAATCACCTGTCTACAGCCGCCCCCCCCATCACTCCCATGAGATCCAAATAAAAGAAAACACCGTGGTACCAAAATCACAAGGAGAGAAAGTTACACAATTTCGTGTCAACTTGAAGATATAAAAGTGGAGGGGTGAAGTCTAGCTTGTCAACCAGGTCTGATGGTCTCTCCTGTGGGTGTGACCTTCTTATAAGGAGGACTCCTGGGAGCCTCCCTTCCTCTCTCTGCTTCATTTTCCTGTTGATGCCACGTGGAGACCTGAGCAAGCCCTGGAGATGTGTCCACCACCATTGGATCCACAAGACTTTACATCCACTGGTTGGTGATGTCTCTGCATTCTGCATCATTGCATGTGGCTGTGTGAATCTGAAGAGGAACTTATGAACTTGAGTTGGACTGGGCTGGGTTGTTTTATAGATACACATTTACTTTTTGATATAAAGCTCCCTCTTACATATATATGAGTGCCTTTGGATTTGCTTCTCTAGTCAATCCAGCCTAACACACAGGTCAATGTAAACATGTAATTGAAATGATTTGATGGGTAATGATGTTCTCTCATTCACATTCTGGAGTCATGAATGCATAACAATATTTGGAGTTTCTGAAAGTATGAGTGCTTATTTCTCATAATGATTGCTCAATGGCTTCTTGATGCAGGGTGCTGGGTAGGAAATATTCTCAACCCCCTTATTTTCTATGGAGAAGAGCAAATAAAAACTCCCTACCACACATACATTACCCATATTTGTACTTTTCAGCAAACAGTAGTGTCAAATGACTTCTTGGTATCTGTCCGTGAAGTTGCACTTGGAGAGTTGAATGCATTTTAAAGTAGGAGATAAAATGATTAAAAATAATAATGAAGTAGGAGATCTGACAGAGAGATCCTTGTATGAGAGCTCAGATGATGCAGGAACAGTTTGACCTGCACAGTCTCGCTCCCACTTATTTTTCCTGAGGATCTTTCCCTTACATTTCTCTCCTTCCTACCCACACCATAAATAGCTCCTTTGCCACAGTTACAGTCAACTACTTACTCCCCTGTTCCCAGAACACTGGTGCCCTTGGAGAGTTCCCGCTTTGCATATGCATTTCCTTGGCATGGGAGTTTCTCTTGCCTTCTTTGTTTGCCACAGTGACTTTGACGTCCAAACACCCCATGATATTTTATGAGGTCCAAGAAATCTTGGAAATCACATCACACTGGCCAGTGGTTAATGTTAGAAGCAACTCTTGGGACACTTTAATTTGGCTTTCTTACTGGGTCATTTCTTTGGAGCGAAGAGATACCATCTAAACCCTTAAGTGAACTGGGTAGAAAAATATACAGAAAAGCATTTTGTAAAAGCAGATTCCCTAAGGGTGGTTGGCCTGGCAGACTCTTGCTCAGCTGGCCGTGTGACGCTCAGAGGAGAATAAGGAACTCCCGCGCCTTGCCACACAGGCCTGAGAAGTCCTCCAAAAACATGCATTCTCCTGACCCAGCTGGGAAAGGCTGAGTGTCGCTCTGCTAGGGGAAACTGAGGAGGGAAGACCAGAAAGCCTGCTGCTAGTGCTGCTACCGTTAGGTAGTTTAGCACAGGGACTGGGGCATCCATTACGCATGCTCAGAGGTCTGAGCTCCGACCAAGAAGGCGTGGCACACTGCGCATGCTCCGAGGTTCAGGCTACTGGCCAGGATGGGGAGGTGCACCTGGGTGGCTGCTGCACCTGGACTGGCCCACCTGGGCCAGGTGAATTTGGTCAGCCAATGGGATCCGACCAGGGTTGTCATTGACCATGCCTCCCCGCGGAATAATTGAAAAAGGCAGGAGCCTGGAGCTGACCACGTGACTTTCCCAGGGAGGCTGCACAGGGTGAGGGGCCCTGCGGGTGCCTGTGTGAACCTGAAACGTCTTCTAACTCTCATAAAACTCACTTGGATCACAAACCAGGCTTCGGTGTGAATTCTTTCTCACACAGAGCCAAAGACCAAGGTATATCTCTCCCCCGAGAGGTCTAATATTACCTTCTGAATTAAATTAGATGGATAAAAGTGGTTGTTTTTTCAACTAGTTTGCTTTTTAGTAAAGCACTTGTTTGCTTTGTTTTGAGGTAGTGTCTTTGGGAGGATTAAAGGCAAAGGAGAATGGGAATAATTTGTTTCTTTCATGTAATCCCCATAATAACTACAAGTTTGTATAGTCTTCTGGTTCCCACAGAGATGTGTGTGTGTGTGTGTGTGTGTGCGTGCATGTGTAGAGGTGGAGTGATAGGCAGGAAGCTGAATTGAAAGGAACTGAAACTTGAGAAAATATGAGAAGGAAAATTTTATGTAGGAAGTGAGGTAAAAAGGAGTAAATACATGACTATTTGAAAAAAGAGATGAGAAACTCACAATGGATAGTGGGGAGAAAATAACCCAAAGCATGTAGCAGATTTTAAAAGAGAATTGGAATGGATCTTAAAGAGCATTAACTGCCCTCTCCATTTCAGTGACGGGAACCAAAGCACAAAGGAGTTACATGAATCAACAAATAGTTAAAGTCAAGGCTAAAACTCACCGGTTGACCACTTGTTGTCTTGCCAATCTTGACTCATGGAAACCCCATCTGTATCAGAATAGACCTGTAATCCATAGGTTTTCTTTTTTTTTTTTTTTGCCCTAATCATTTTCTTTCTTCTTTTTATTTATTTATTTATTTTTACATTTTATCAGGGACTCATACAACTCTTATCACAATCCATACATATACATACATCAATTGTATAAAGCACATCCATACATTCCCTGCCCCAATAATCCATAGGTTTTCAACGAATGATTTCCCAGAAATAATTGTTTGGGTCCCTCCCCACCAAAGGGCTTTCACTCTTAGCTTTTTTTAGCAGTCAAATGTATTAGCCATGAGAAAACAGTTTTATTTTCTTAGAATCCAGATATCTGGAGTACATGGCGCCGGGTGATGCATGCAGACCCTTTGAAACTTGAGTCTTGGAAAAACTTCATCTTCTAAAAGTCGTCTTTCAGTCCAGTAGTAGTCTTGCTAATTAGTCATTGTGCCCTCTTGGAGAATTCAGGCAGTTTCAGAAAACAGAAACCCCAGTGTCAGCTGAAAGCTGTGTTTAAATTGTTATTAAATAAACAGTGTCCTGGGCCTCTTTCCATGGCAATGCCGATTAGACGGGTATTCGAGCCTTTAGATGATCTCTCATTCTATGAACATAGTTTTAGTCCCTAGTTGCCCTTATTTGCAAATCACATTTAAAAAAAGTCGAATCAGTTTTTCTTATTGGCTTAGTATGAGTTTGGCTTTAAGTTAACAGAACAGAGTTCAAAGCAGGACTGTGAAGACCTCTCACCCCATCTCTACATCCTTGGAGGAAATCAGCACCTGGGTCCCTGGAGTGCTCCTTGCTACTGTATAGCCGCTAGGCTGTGCTAAGGGTTAGGTAGCAAGAGGCAGAACTAGGGGTTGTGGCTCTATGTGCCAAAACCTCCCGCCCCCACCCCCCTACAGGAAGCTACTTAAGGCCAGAGGGCATGCTCCCATTCAGGTCTTTCAGACTGGAAGCTGGTAGACCTGGGTGGGACCCCATTCAAGCCAAGTGGGTTTAATTCAGCCATTAATAAGGTGACCAGACATCCGCTTTTGGTGGGACAGTACCGATTTTTAACTATTTGTCCTGCGACCCGCAGCATTTTTTAAAAAGTCCTGATTTTTGGAAAGAATGCACGACAAGCTAGGGTATACAGTTTTCGGCTGTCATGTGCCTATTTTGCTAGGATATGAATTTATTCAATGGTGTCCCACTTAATCAATGTTAAAATCTGGTCACCTTAGACCAGTATCATCAACCAAGCCCCCCCCCCCCAAACTTTGAGCCCACCTTCTCGCTTCCAGGGTTTCCTACACAGTTCAGGGAGGCTAGGCTGTGCTGGGTCTCGCTGCTCCTTGATGTCGCTGCGGGGTTTCTCTGGCCTCAGATTTCCACATGTGGGTGTGCAGTGCCCTGAGGGGGCCTGTGTAAAACCTGAAGCTCCTTCTGTCCTTTATAAAAACGCACTTGGATCACACACCAGGCTTCAGCATGCATTATTTCTCCAGCAAAGACAAGGATGGAGGCATTTCTCACCTGAGAAACCTAACAGTAAGAACATTGGGATTTCGAGCTCTGCATTTTGTGTTGTAGATCAGCTGCCTAACAGAAATTGATTGGAAGTGGTAAGACAAAAGGTCTCTAGCTGTCAGAATGAACTGGGTTCAGAGACAATAAACTAGGCATTACATCACCTTTTAAAGCTGTAAACTCAGTGCAGTGAAACAAACTCCACAACAAAGTCTCAACTAGGCATTTAAAAAAATCATTTTATTGGGGGCTCGTACAACTCACATCAAAACCCATACATTCATCTATTGTGTGAAGCATATTTCTATATTTGTTGCCATCATCATTCTTAAAACATTTGTTTTCTACTTGAGCCCTTGATATTAGCTCATTTCCCCCTCCCTCCTGCCTCCTCCCCCACGAACCCTAGATAATTTATAAATCATTATTTTGTCATGTCTTGTACTGTGCGATGTATCCCTTCACCCACTTTTCTGTTGTCCATTCCCCAGGGAGATGGGTATATGTAGATTGTTGTGATCTATTCTCCTTTCTCCCCGACCTTCCCCTTACCCTCCTGGTATCGCTACTCCCATTATTGGTCCTGAGGGGTTCATCTGTCCTGGATTCCCTGTGTTTCCAACTCTTATCTGTACCAGTGTACATCCTCTGGTCTAGCTGGATTTGTAAGGTAGAATTGGGATCATGATAGTGGGGGGAGGAGGAAGCATTTAGGAACTAGAGGTAAGTTGTATGTTTTATTGTTGCTGCACTGCACCCTGACTGGCTCCTCTCCTCCCATTACCCTTCTGTAAGAGGATGTCCATCAATTAGGCATTTTTAACTCTTAGTGTTCTTTGTTTATGTTATAATTTCTGAAAGAGCACTCAGTCTCTTAGGTTCTGGGGTCCATGTTTTTGTCTTTAACTTCAGAACTTATTATCGTCTAGCCTAGGTTAGTTAGCCAGTGCTTAGAACTTGTATTTTACGGACCCCAGAGTCTGAATCCCTGCAAACAGGCTGGCTTTAGAAATTCGAGACTTTGTAGACCAGTAATTTAAAACTGGCATTGCGCTCTAATTCAAGAACCCTAAACCCTAAATTCTGAATTAGTCTACAATTTCTCTGATTGATTCTGTCGGTCTTGTTGCTCACATTGGAGGAGAAGTTTATTAGTTTGGGAGTCTCCTAATTCTAAAGTGTTGTTTGTTCTTAAGTTACGTCTACCAGGACATTGTCTTGGTTTTCTTGTTGAAAATACTGCCAGTTGCACAGTAGCTTGTTACTCAAAAAGTGGCAGTCCCTGCCCCCCACCCCCATTTCCATGGTCTTTCCTTTCTTCCTGGTGAACTTTGTGCTCAGTTTTCATCAAAGGAGCTGAGAGGCTAGCAAATTGATAAATTCTATGTAGAACCTTTTTTTCTGTTGAATTGGGTCATTCTTACCAAATAATTATGGTAGACATTTGTGTTAGTCTGGGTTGACTAGAGAAACAAATCCAGTGATTCTCATGTATGTATAAGAAAGAACTTTATATCAAGAAGCAATTACAGATCAAAAACAGCATCCCAGTCCATTCCAATTCCAGTCCATAAGTCCCTCTTCAGACTCACACAGCCACATGCAATGGTGCAGAATGCAGGAAGATTACAGACAAGTGGGTGCAAAGTCATGTGGATCCAAGGTCAGTGGACCCGCGGCAGGGCTTCAGCAGCTCGCAGGGGCAGTAACAGAGAGCAGTTCCCAAGGAACTTCTTATGAGAAGGCCACACTCCCAAGGAGACAGCACCAGACTGTGACCTGATTCCACCCATAGCCATCCGTGTCTAGTTGACATAAAATAATCAGCTGCCACAACATTTAAGAAACTTGGGTCCCTCTTTGTATTGTTTTGTACTGATCATTTGAGCTGGCCTCACAGACAACTGAGTACATCTGGTTTTCCTGTCTCATCTTTTCTGAGAGCTAGATTATGATCTTGTGGGAGTGCTCTGCGTGGATTTTTGTCCAGTGTCAGGTTGGAGGCGGAAGCAAACCAATGCCAGCTTTTCATATGATAGTTTCTGTCGTGATTCCTTCCTCTTCCAGAAGAATGACATTGCATGAGTACTTATCTTTCGAACTCGCAGGATTCTCTAGCGATGACCTATGCTTTTAGTAGCTGCTTCAAAGAAACTTGATATAAATTGGTCTATTTGAAAAGTATACTAAAAAGAATAGTTTATTTAATTCACTTGGTATTTCAAAGTCTTAAATTAATTTGCTTCTCTGATAGAAACTTAAAAGCACATAGAATCTAAAGTTATTAAAATATTTTATGATATCTGTATGGTGTTATTACATGATAAATTTCTCAAAAGATCTTTCTTTTGATCAGTTTGGTGATAAATATCACTAATGTAAATTTAGTAGTTCTAAAAACAGGACTTGATGCAAAGGGCTTACGTGGAGAGCAAATGCTTTGAAAATGATGAGGGCAAAGAATGTACAGATGTGCTTTATACAATTGATGTATGTATGGATTGTGATAAGAGTTGTATGAGTCCCTAATAAAATGCTAAAAAAATTTAGTAGTTCTAATATTTCCAGAAATTAATTTCTGACTAATACTTCATGTTGATTTCAAAATAGTCTTTCAGTTTTTTTAAAAAATGAAAGCTAACTCGAATACGAGATGTGCTTTGTTCAGGGAAAAGATAGTAATTTTGTTTTGAAATGGTAGAAAATGGTTGTCATAGAATGAGAAAGAAAAAAATAAAATTCAGATAGATATGAAAGACTGTGGAAGGTTGAAAGAGGATTAGCTGGAACATTAAAAAAGATAAAATCCTTACAAAGGGAACGTAAAAGAATGAGAGAGAGAGAGAGAGACAGAGAGAGAGAGAGAGAGAGAGAGAGAGAGAGTGAGCATTAGAGGGATCCCTCTCAACAATGTGGCATTTAATAAACAAGGTAAATACAGTGGGCATTGGTGAGCATAAAGTAAGAAAAATTCTGTCTTAATACACGTACGAGAATTCGGCAGATCATCAGCATAAAGAACCGTAAGCAAGTGTGGAGTAATTTTAAATAGCCAACAGAAAAGCACCACAGGAGGACATGGGAAAATATTTTTATCACTAACTAGGTTCTTCTTTTAAATCGTTTTATTAGGGGCTCATACAACTCTTATCACAATCCATATATACATCAATTGCGTAAAGCACATCTGTACATTCATTGCCCTCATCATTCTCAAAACATTTGCTCTCCACTTAAGCCCCTGGTATCAGCTCCTCATTTTTACCCTCCCTCCCCACTCCCCCCTTCCTCATGAACCCTTGATAATTTATAAATTTTTATTTTGTCATATCTTGCACTGTCTAATGTCTGCCTTCACTCATTTTTCTGTTGTCCATCCCCCAGGGGAGAGGTCACATTTAAATCCTTGTAATCGGTTCCCCTTTTCCAACCTACCCTCCCACCACCTTCCCAGTATCGCCACTGACACCACTAGTCCTGAAGGGATCATCTGTCCTGGATTCCCTGTGCTCCCAGCAGTACCAGTGTCCATCCTCTGGTCTAGCCAGACTTACAAGGTAGAATTGGGATCATGATAGTGTGTGTGTGAGGGGCGGGTGCGGGGGGTGGGAAGCATTTAAGAGCTAGAGGAAAGTTGTTGTACTTTTCATTGTTGCTACCTCACACCCTGACTGGCTCGTCTCCTCCCCGAGACCCTTCTGTAAGGGGATATACGGTGGCCTACAAATGGGTTTTGAGTCTCCATTCCGCACTCCGGCCCTCATTCACTATGGTAAGAGTTTTTGTTCTGATGATGCCTGATCCCTGATCCCTTTGGCACCTCGTGATTACACGGGCTGGTGTACTTCTCCCATGTGGCCTTTGTTGATTCTGTGCTAGATGGCCGCTTGTTTACCTTCAAGCCTTTAAGACCCCAGATGTTATATCTTTTGATAGCCGGGCACCATCAGCTTTCTCCACCACATTTGCTAATTCATCCGCTTTGTCGTCAGTGGTTGTGTCGGGAAGGTGAGCATCATAGAATGCCAGTTTAATAGAACAATGTATTCTTGCATTGAGGGAGCACTTGAGTGGAGGCCCAATGTCCTTCTGCTACCTTAATACTAAACCTATAAATATATGTACAAAGATCTAGCTCTCCATCCTCATATACAAATATATTTGCATATGTATGTCTTTATCTAGACCTCTATAAATGCCCTTTGCCTCCTAGCTCTTTCCTCTATTTCCTTTAACTTCCCTCCTGTGCCCCTATCATGTTCAGTACCCACCAGGGTTTCAGCAATTCCTCTTGGTTACATTACCCTTGATCATGCCCTACCAGGCCTCCCACACCCTCCTCACCACTGATTTGGATCACTTGTTCCCTTGTCCCTGGGTTTGTTAACACCACTTCCTTTCCCTCCACCTCCCCCTATCCCATGGCCCCCCAGAACTGTCAGTCTCATTGTTTTCTCCTCCAGATTGTTTATCTAGCCTATCTTATATAGACAGACCTGCAGAAATAATGACATGCACAAAATCAAGACAGAGCAAAACCAAGCAACAATATACAACAAAACCACCACCACAACAAACCAATGACAAAAGGCAAAACCAAACACAACAAGAAAGAAAAGCTTGTAGTTAGTTCAAGGATTGTTTGTTGGCCTTTAGGAGTGTTTTCTAGTCCAGTCTGTTGGGTCACGACGCCCTGGCCCTAAAGTCCACCTTCAGCATTTCCTGGGGACCTCGCTGCAGCTCTGTTCCCTTGCTGTTCTGTTGAACCCCCTTAGTGTTTTGCCTCGGTGTGGCGGGATCAGATAGGATGCAATTCCCACACTGTGTCTCCTGTGTTGTCCACTGTAGGGCTATGGGTCAGTGAGGGGTATCATGTCTTATAGTGGGGCCGGCCATGTGGTCCTCTCTGTGGACTGGCTGCTCTAATCAGGAACATCGTCCTCAAGGCCTGGTGGGCCAGGATGTACTCCACTCTCTCCTTCTCCCCCTTCATCTGTTCCTGTGTGTTCTGATCAGATATCTCCCTCTCCTGGAGTTGCAGATTCAATGCTGTCCTTTGAAATAAATTCTGGGGGGAAGGGAAGACTAACCAGGTTCTTAAGATGATACACATATCACTGAATTGGTAGGAATGAGCAGAGATTTCTAGTAAAAGCAAAAACAGTGTGTTAAATCTAGAAGGGTTAATTTAGATGGAAACATGGGACAAGGTCAAAGTCAGAATGAAGATTTAGAGTATTATAACACACTATGTCAACAGTGATTATATTTTGCAACATATAATCCCAAACCAAACTCATTGTCACTGAGTAGATGCTGATTCATAGCAACTCTACACGACAGGGTAGAACTGCCCTATGGTTTTCCAAGATTGTAAATCTTATGGGAGTAGAAAGCCTCATCTTTTTGTTATGGAGCAGCAGATGGTTTTGAATGTGATTAGCAGTCAAACTTGTAATTTATTATGCCACCAGAGCTCCATTTATGATTATGATATGTAGACTTAAAAAGAGTTTAAAGATCTTTAGGTAATTTAAAGATATTAAAATGAGTTAATGTGTATTGATTTTTAGTTAAGTTTGTATACATTTGCTTTTTATGCTATGGAGAAAGCAAGCGTGCACACACACACGATAGGTCTGCTTGTAAATGTGCTCCTTTGGTCACTTTGAGAGGTTATACTCCAAGAGATATGTACTATAAGGCACAAGTGTTAAGAAACAAATCTGCCATGACTGAAGTTTTATGGGTTAGTTTAAGGATTTTACAGAAATTTATTATCAAATACCATGTAAATTTATGTTTCTTGTTAAATGACAAGTTTTTCTTTAATTGCTGGATTGAAAACTAATTTTACCCTCTGTGTAATCTGGCTTGAAGGTAAGAGTTCAGTGTCTCATTAGAATAAGTTCTTAAGTTCATGTTGAAAAACAAACCTTAGGTTTTTTTTTAAGCCTTAGATTTTTCCCTTGAAAATATTTAATTTTTTCAGGGTATCAGCATAAATGTATTAATTTTAAAACAACAATATCTTTGATGTTAGTTTTAAGTACTTTTTTTATAAACCCAGCTTATATGTATCAACAAACGTACAAGGTTGCATTTCTGTTAATTTGCCTTTAAAATAAATATTGTTATGTTGGTTAAGCAAGTATTTAAGTATCATTTCTCAGTGACCTGTTTAGTAAGGAAAAAGCGCTGGTGAAGGGGCGGGGCAGCAAAGGCTCATTTAATGTGTCGTGGGCTACATGAAATGTGTTGTCAAATCAAGAGAAATGCCTGCTTTTCTTTAGGTTAAAAATTTATGTGACACGGGACAGCACCGGAGACACAATGTGGGATGTGTGACCAACCTGACCCCACCACACTGAAGCAAAACTCTGGGGTGTGCAATGGAGCAGCAGGGGAAGCAGAGCAAGGAGGTCCTGAGGGAGTATAAAGGATGGACTTTGGGCCCAGGATGTGGCACCCCATCAGACTCGTCCAGAAAACATTCCTACAAGTCAGCAAGCAGACCTGAACTATTAAAAAAATATGTACATTACCTTTTGTATTTTGTCAGATATTAGACAACATAATATCCTTCATAATATTACTTTTTAAAAAGTACTAACATGGTTAGTTTTATCTTTTTTATTTAAACATAAAAGTTGGTGGTTTAACTGTGATTCCACATAAGATAGGCTGGATGAACTATCTGGAGGAAAAACAACGGGACCGACAGTTCCGGGGGGACATGGGATAGGGGGAGGTAGAGGGTAAGGAAGTGGTGTTAACAAACTCAGGGACAAGGGAACAACAAGGGATCCAAATTGGTGGTGAGGTGGGAGTGGCAGGCCTGGTAGGGAATGATCAAGGGTAAGGTAACGTAATGAAGAGGTATAGCTGTAAGCCAGGTGGGATGGAGCATGATAGTGGGACAGGAAGAAAGTCAAGGGAAATAGAGGAAAGAGCTAGGAGGCAAAGGGCATTTATAGAGGTCTAGACAAAGACATGTACATATGCAAATATATATATATGAGGAAGGGGAAAAAGATCTATGTGCCTATATTTATAGGTTTGATATTAAGGTGGCAGAAGAACCTTGGGCCTCTACTCAAGCGCTCCCTCAATGCATGAATACTTTCTTCTATTAAATTGGCACTCTACGATGCTCACCCTCCCAACACAACCGCTGAAGCCAAAGCGGGTGAACAAGCAAATGTGGTGAAGAAAGCTGATGGTGCCCGGCTATCAAAAGAGATATTGTCTGGGGTCTTAAAGGCTTGAAGGTAAACAAGCAGCCATCTAGCTCAGAAGCAACAAAGTCCACATGGAAGAAGCACACCAGCCTGTGTGATCACGAGGTGTCGAAGGGATCAGGTATCAGGCATCATCAGGAAAAAAAAATCTTACCATAGTGAATGAAGGGGTAAGTGTAGAGTGGAGACCCAAAGCCCATTTGTCAACTGCTGGAGACCCCCTCACAGAGGGGTCTAGGGGAGGAGATGAGTCAGTCAGGGTGCGATGTAGCACCGATGAAGAATACAGCTTTTCTCCAGTTCCTAAATGCTTCCACCACCTGCCCCCCCACCCCCAAAACTACCATGATTCGAATTCTACCTTGCAAGTCTGGATAGAGCAGAGGATGTACACTGGCGCAGATAGGAGCTGGAGGCACAGGGAATCCAGGGCGGATGATACATTCAGGACCAGGGTGTGAGGGGCGATACTGGGAGGGTAGAGGGTGAGTGGGTTGGAAAGAGGGAACTGATCACAAGGATCTACATATGACCTCCTCCCTGGGGACAGACAACAGAAAAGGGGGTGAAGGGAGACGCCGGACAGGGCAAGATATGACAAAATAATAATTTATAAATTATCAAGGGCTCATGAGGGAGGGGGTGCGGAGTGGAAGGGGAAAAAAGAGGATTTGATGCAAAGGGCTTAAGTGGAGAGTAAATGCTTTGAAAATGATGAGGGCAAAGAATGTACAGATGTGCTTTATACAATTGATGTATGTATGGATTGTGATAAGAGTTGTAGGAGCCCCTAATAAAACATTTAAAAAAAAGTAATTGTTTTGGGATATGGATATAAATCCAAATGTATCACTTATTGACTGTTAACAATTTGCTTAGCCCCTCTAGACTTCAGTGGCCTTGCCTTCAAAATAAAGTTACATCATAAGATTAAAAAAAATAAAGTAAATTATACACATGTGTGCATCAAAAACAAACTACTAAAATGGTTACAGTTTTATCTCTTTTATTTAAACATAAAAGTTGGTGGTTTAACTGTGATTCCACATAGTTTACCTATCAATTTTATTAATATTTAGTGTATGGAGGCTTTATAATGTTGGCATTTTGGGGGGTACATTCCAATAAATATGCAGCATTATAATTCAATTTATTATTTGTTATATCTGAATTCCTTTGAAATTGAGCTTAATCATGTTTATACATTTGTCTGAAGTTTTTTAAAATTGGTTTTAGTTTACTGTGTAATAAATTCTTACCAGATATTATTACTAGTGATTATTAAACCATGGCCATTTTAAAGTTTTATTTTCTGCAGATGGTTTACACTTTCTGATATATTGAAAATGCTTGACTAGAAAATTTCAAAAATATATATACCGTGTTGAATTTATGAAAAGGACTATGACATTGAACAAGTGGACACAACTGGAATGAATTAAGATTTCCAGAACTTGTGTAGAGAAGCTGGAATATTTATAGACTACTATTGACCTAGAATCACATAGAACAGATTTAAGGTATAGGATTAAGTAGATTAACGATTATTATAAGTTTATGTAGAGAATTTTACTGATTTAAAAAAAGTCATTTTATTGGTTGCTCTTACAGCTCTTATGGAATTCCATACATCAATTGTATCAAGCATATTTGTGCATATGTTGCTATCTTACTTTCCATAACATTTTCTACTTGAGCCCTTGCTATAAGCTACTCTTTTGTCCCCTTCCTCTCCCTTCTCTCACCCTCATGTATCCTTGATCTATTATAGATTGTTATTTTGTATCTTATACTATCCATTGTCTCGCTTCACCCACATTTCTGTTATTTGTCCCCTTTGGGGGGGCTATCCAATGTTGTGATGGATTCCCCTTTCTCATCCTTGCCCCTTCCTGCTCATCCCCCTAGCCTCACGGTCTCGCTACTTCCATTACTCTTCCTGAGGAGTTTCTTTCCTGAATTCCATGTGTAGGGAGGTCTTCTCTGTACCGATATATGTTCTCCAGTCTAGCCAGATTTGCTAAATTAGAATTGGGTCATGGTAGACGTGGGGAGGAAGTAAGCAGAAATTAGAGGAACGATGTGATTCGTCAGTGCTGTACTACCCCTTGGTTGAATCATCCCTTCCTTATGGAATGAGTAGGCGGGGGTATCCAATTATCTCCAAATGGGCTTTAGGTCTCCTCTCCAACTCCTCTCTTTTACATCAATATAGTGGTTTTTCTGGATTTTTTGATACTGGATACCTGATCCTGTCTATACCTTATGATTACACAGGCTGATGGACTTCTTTCATGTGGGCTTATTTGTTTCCCTGCTAGATGGCCACTTGTTTGACTTCAAGCCTTTAAGACCCCAGATATGGTTGTAAAGGCTTGAAGATAAACAAGTGGCCAGCTAGCAGAGAAGCAACAAAGCCCACATGGAAGAAACTCAACAGCCTGTATAATCATGAGGTGTCGATGGGCTCAGGTGTCAGGTATCAAAGACCCAGAACAAAAAATCATATCAATGTGAATGAGGGGGAGTATGGAGTAGAGACCCAAAGTCCATCTTTAGACAATTGGCCATCCTCTTACAGAATGGTCACAGGAAGAGATGAGCCAGTCAGGGTGCAGCATAGCACTGATGAAACATGCAACTTACCTCTAGTTCTTTGGTGTTTCCTCCTCTTCACTATCATGACCCCAATTCTACCTTACAAATCTGGCTAGACCAGAACATGTACACAGATACAGATAAGAGCTGGAAACACAGGGACTCCAGGACAGATAAACCCCTCAGGACCAATAATAAGGGTAGTGATACCAGGAGGGTAAGGGGAAGGTGGGGGGGGGAGGGGAATTGATCACAACGATCTACATATAACTGCCTCCCAGGGGGATGGACAACAGCAAAGTAGATGAAGGGAGACATTGGTCAGTTTAAGATATGAAAATGTGGGCTTAAGTGGAGAGCAAATGCTTTGAGAATGATTGGGGCAGGGAATGTATGGATGTGCTTTATACAATCGATGTATTTATATGTGTGGATTGTGATAAGAGTTGTATGGGTCCCTAATAAAATGTAAAAATAGAAAAAAAGATATGAAAATGTAATAATAATTTATAAATTATCAAGGGTTCATGAGGGAGAAAAGGAGGGGGAAAATGAGGAACTGATACCAAGGGTTCAACTAGAAAGAAAATGTTTTGAAAATGATGATGGCAATAAATGTACAGATGTGCTTGACTCAATGAATGTATGTATGGATTGTGATACGAGCTGCATGAGCCCCCAATAAAAGGATTAAAAAAAGATATGAAAAGTATAGTCACTTAAAATTTATCAAATGGTCACGAGGGTGGGAGTGGGGGTGGGTGAGGCAGGGAAAAAAAGAGGAGCTGATACCAAGGGCTCAAATAGAAAGTAAATATTTAGAAAATGATGATAGCAACATATGTACAAATATGCTTGATACGATTGATGTATGGAATTTTATAAAAGCTGTAAGAACCCACGATAAAATGATTTTTTTAAAACATAAAAAAAATCACAGATATATCTTTTGATAGCTGGGCAGACATCTGCTCTCCACCACATTTTCCTATGCACTGGCTTTGTCTTCAGTGATCATGTCAGGAAGGTCAGTATCAGAGTGACAGGTTATCAGGACAAAGTTTCTCATGTTAAGGAAGGCCTTGACTAGAGGCCCAAAGTCTGTCTTTTGTTGATTTTTTATGTGCTATTTTCTAGATGTAAGAAATAATTTTCTCCTAAACTAATTAACTAATGGGTTTGTCTGTAAATAGACTGAACTACATAGCTATTTCTATACATTTTGTGAAGAAGCTCAAAAGAGGTAAGTACTTGGTGTAAGGAAATGCTTCAGTCAAAGATGCAGGACAGACTTCATCTGAACATACTTTACTATTTTTGATCTGAGCTGTTGTTTGAAAGTTAGCTAGCTGGAGAGTTCCAGCAAGATGGCAAGTAGGTAGGCAGCTCACATTGGGAACTCCTTGGAGATACATGAGTGGGAAGATCGGGAGGCGCAGTAGGGGATACAAGCTGTTGGCTAATCCCTGTGACAGCCCAGAGTGCTTCCCCAAACCAGCTGACTTCAACTCCCTATTCTGCACCTGCTGTGTGCTGAGTCCTGGGGACCTGTGGCCTGGTGCAGGGGCTGCTCCATATCCCACTGCTGCTGCATATCCCACTGCAGCTACCACCCCCAGGCTGCCACAACCCAAGCTACCAGCTTCTCAGTGGAGGATCTCACAGCAGTGGTTTGACTCCCCCAATGGCCCAGGGCCCTCCCTATGCCCACTGGAGGATCCCTCCTCTGTGACTGACATTTTCCTGCCATTTCCCTGCTGCACCCAGGACACTTTTGCTGTCTGCACATGGAGATGTTCACTGACAGTTGTGGTTGGGGTCTCCCTATTGCCTGACCACAGTGACTGTAGCTGTGGATGGAACCCCCAGAGCCACCCCGCTCTGTCCCACCCCTAGCATCTTGTACTCCCACTCCAAGGCCAGCACTTACCTGCAGACCAAGGCATGCACAGTTGTGATTGACTTCCACATCTGTAAATGAACTCTTGTGGAAGCCCAAGTGCTGCTCGAACATGACACAGTCTGACCATGGAGCCTGAGCTCTGAGAGGGCCATCCAATCTTCCCTCAAAACAATGGAATCCCTGTAGGCCATGGTGAGAGGGAAACCCCAGTGGGACAAACACAGGCAGCCTGCAGAAGCATTCCTACCAATCTCCAAAGGAGAGAGGCCAGGGCTCTTTGATTTCTGGGAAAATGGCCCTGAGCTCCTCCAAAATGACATTCAGACAGCAATTGCCTCAAAACCTCAACAAGAATATAAGAGAAAGAAAAGGGCAGGCTGGAAGAAGTCCCAAGGAAGTCACACAGATTTCTCTCTCTGACCAAGACTTGAAATCAACAAAAGGACAATTGTGAAAGCAAGGGCAAACAATCGGAGGAAGAAAAACTCTCTATTGCATAATCAGTGGTTACTGGCCCAGATCAGATATGAAATTAGGAAGTTTTTCAAAACCAACCAGAATGAGCATATGATGTATGAAAACCTTTGGGACTCAGCAAAGGCAATTATCAGAGGAAGTTTGCTAGGAATAAATGCATACATAAAAAAGGAGAGAGACTTATGATTGCTAGGGTGACACAAAACCTCCAGCTATGACAGCAGAGTCAACAGGACAATACTACTATTAGCAAAAGACAAGAAATAACAGGACTCTCGGCAAGATGGTGACTGAGTGACATATACCAGAGGCACTCTGCAGAAATCAGTGCAGGAGTACAACTGAGAGGGAAATTCTACGCTGTTGGGTCACAGGAGGAGCATCATAAATATAAGTAAACACATATCTACTAGGTTTTGATGAGCTGTGGGCTTTTGGCTTACCACAGTGGAGGCTGGCTTAGCCCCAACACAGTGTTGGCCAGAGGTGGGCTCCTTTGGTCAGCCCAACGGCATTACTTCAACACAACCATCTCTGGGCAGGAATTCAACCCCTTTAGCTTCTCAGGCAATTGAGGCTCAGCTATATCTTTACTTTTGTTTCTCTCTCATCCCTCCCCCCACAGTAGGCTCAGTTTTTTTTCTCTTCTCTTTCCTCTCACATGCCACTGCTGGCCTCCAGGTTACTCCCCTTCACTTAGGGCAATTATGCCTGCCCTCCACCCAGCTGAGGAAGCTCTACTTTCTGCAGCATAACATGTTGCTGGGAAAATCCCTCCCACCTTCTACTGCAGGAAATTTCACACCTTCCCTCTAATTTCCTTTATGCGGTTGGGGGAAATCTTGCCCACCCTTTGGGTTGCTCCACTTGGCTGGGGGAACCTCTGCCCTCCTTCCATGGCACTCTACATAGCGGGAGTAGCCAGTGCCCATCTTCCACAATCCCACGTGGCTGAGGGAACTTCCTCCCACCTGTCATAGTGTTTCACACAACCTAAGGCAGCTCTGCCAACACTCTCTAGCGATTCAGTCTGTTGCAGGAACCTTTACTCGACCTTTGTGGTGATCTAGCCAACTAGGTGCAAGTAATAACAAGAGATAAGTAGGGGCTCTATATAATGCTCAAGAACCAGTGAGCATAAGAAATGTATATGCACCTAATGAGAGACCCATGAAATTCATCAAATGCTTAAAAAGATGAAAAAGACACCACAGGCTTGACAATTATAGTAGGTGCCTTTAATACACCACTGTCTGAGAAAGATAGATCACAGGAAAAGAATATTAACAAGGAGGCTACAGATCTTAACATTATAATTAGACTTGATGACTTGATCTGATATTTTCAGAGCTCTCCACTCAAATGCATAAAAATTTACATTCTTTTCAAGCCGACATGGCAAATACTTGAAGATAGACCACATGCAGGGACACAAGTTGAATCTGTAAATTCAAGCACATAGAGATTATGGAGACTTCTCTCTCTGACCACTATGACATAAGGCTGGAGATCAACAAAAGGATGATTAAGAAAACAAGCAAGGGCAAAAAATTGGAACAGGGGTCCTCAAACTATGGCCCATGGGCCTGCTGAGGACATTTATCTAGCCCTCCGGGTGTTTTTGCTGCATTTAAAAAATTTCAAAATAAGATCTGTGCAGTGTGCATAGGATTTTGTTTATAGTTTTTTAAAACCTATAGTCTGGCCCTCCAATGGGTCTGAGGGACAGTGAACTGGCCCCCTGTTTAAAAAGTTTGAGGCATGGGACCCCAAATGGTAGAGAAGTGGGAGTGGCAGGCCTGCTGGGAAATGATCAAGGGTAAGGTTGCTTAGAGAAGAGGTATACTCTAGCCCAGGTGGCGATGAAGCATGGTAGTAGGGCAGGAGGAAAGTCAAGGGAGATGGAGGAAAGAGCTAGGAGTCAAAGGGCATTCATGGAGGTCTAGACAAAGACATGTACATGCAAATATATATAGGAGGATGGGGAAATAGATCTATGTGTCTATATTTATAGGTCAAGTATTAAGGTGGTGGAAGGACCTTGGGCCTCTACTCAAACACTCCCTCAATGCATGAATACCTTCTTTTATTAAATTGGAACTCTATGATGCTCACTCTCCCGACACAACGGCTGGAGCCAAAGTGTGTGAACAAGTAAATGTGGTGAAGAAAGCTGATGGTGCCCGGCTATCAAAAGAGATAGTGACTGGGGTCTTAAAGGCTTGAAGATAAACAAGCGGCCATCTAGCTCAGAAGCAACAAAGTCCACATGGAAGAACACACCAGCCTGAGTGAGCGAGTGGTCCCAAAGGGATCAGTTACCAGGCATCAAAGAACAAAAAATCATATCATTGACTGCACACCTCCATGATAGGATCGCTGAAGACAAATGGGTGCATAAGCAAATGTGGTGAAGAAAGCTGATGGTGCCCGGCTATCAAAAGAGATAGTGTCTGGGATCTTAAAGGCTTGAAGGTGAACAAGCGGCCATCTAGCTCAGAAGCAAATAAGCCCACATGGAAGAAGCACACCGGCCAGTGCGATCACGAGGTGCCCAAGGGACCAGGTATAAGGCATCATGCAAAAAAAAAAAAGATATAAGTGTGTGTATGTATGTGTATATATGTGTATATGTATATATGTATGTATATATATGTATATATATATCATATTAAATGAAGGGGGAAGTGCAGAGTGGAGACCCAAGGCCCAAGTGTCGACCAATGGAGATCCCCTCATAGAGGGGTTTAGGAGAGGAGATGGGTTAATTAGGGTGTGAGGTAGTATCGATGAAGAACACAGCTTTCCCCCGGATCCTGGATGCTTCCTCCCCCCAACTACCATGATCCGAATTCTACCTTGCAGGGCTGGATAGGACAGAGGCTGTACACTGGTACATATGAGGGTTGGAGGTACAGGGAATCCAGGGTGGATGATACCTTCAGGACCAAGGGTGTGAGGGACGATGCTGGGAGAGTGGAGGGTGAGTGGGTTGGAAAGGGGGAACTGATTACAAGGATCCACATGTGACCTCTTCCCTGGGAGAGGGACAGCAGAGAAGGGGGGAAGGGAGACTCCGGATAGGGCAAGATATGACAAAACAACGATGTATAAATTACCAAGGGCATATGAGGGAGGGGGGAAGGGGGAGGGAGGAGAGGAAAAAAAAGAGGACCTGATGCAAGGGGCTTAAGTGGAGAGCAAATGCCTTGAGAATGATTGGGGCAGGGAATGTATGGATGTGCTTTATACAATTGATGTATGTATATGTATGGATTGTGGTAAGAGTTGTATGAGTCCCTAATAAAATGTAAAAGAAGAAAAGAGAAAAAAATGATTAGGGCAAAGACTGTACAGATGTGCTTTATACAATTGATGTATGTATATATATGAACTGTGAAAAGAATTGTATGAGCCCCAATAAATTGTTAAAATTAAAAAAAAAAAAGAAAATAAATGTCTGGAAAATAATGATGGCAACATGTGTACAGATGTGCTTGATGTATGGATTGTTACAAGAGCTGTAAGAGCCCTAAAAAATGTTTACAAAAAATAAATAAAAAGATACATAAGTTCTTTTTAAAAAAAATACTGGCCAATAGAATACAAAAGTATGTAAAATTAATAATTTGCCATGACTAAGTGGGATTCATTCCAGGGATGCAGGTTCAATATCCAAAAGTCCATCAATATTATTTGTCAGCTTTACATAAAACACATGATCATATCGATAGACACAGAAAAATCATTTGACAACATACAATACCCATTCTTATTTGAGACACTCAAGAAGATAAAAATGGAAAGAAAATTCTTCAATATAATAAAAGCTATCTATTAAAAACCAACAGCCAACCTGGTAGTCAATGGAGAAAATACGAAAACAATCCCACTGAAAAAGGGTTCCAAATAAGAATGTCCCTTGTCCCCACTTTTATTTAACATCATGCTGGAGGTCCTAGCTAACAACAAAAGGCAAAGGAAAGAATTTAAAGGTATTCATGTGGAGAAAGAGATGAAACTATCATTATTTGCAAATGATATTATTTTATATATTGAAAACCCCTAAAGCTCCGCAAGAGGAATGTTAGAAGCGATAGAGGAATATGGCAGAGTGGCAGGATACAAGATGAACAAGCAGAAGTCTATTAGACTGCAACATACATTGGAGGAGACCATGGAAGAGGAGTTCAAAAAGGTAGTACTCTTCACAATAGCCAAGCACAAATGGAAATATCTTGGGATATACCTAACCAAAAACCCCAAAAGATTTGTACAAGGAAAACCACAGAACACTACTACAAGAAACCAAGAGTGACCTCCACAAATGGAAGAATATCCCATGTTTGTGAATTGGAAGACTTAATATAATAAAGATGTTAGTTCTGCCCAAGGTACTGTAAAAGTTTAATACTATCCTGATACAAATACCAGAATCTTTCTTCAGAGAATTAGAAGAACTGATGACCAAATTCATATGAAGAGGGAAGAAGCCCAGAATTAGCAGAAAACACCTCAAGAAGGAGAGGCAGAGGGTTTGCTCTGTTTGACATTAGTACCGATTATACAGCCATAGTGGTCAAAACAGCATGGTACTGGTATCATGACTATATTCAGACCAATGGTAAACTGAAAACCCAGAAAAGAAATCATCAGCATACAGACAACTGATCTATGATAAGGACCTCAAAAATATCAAATTGGAAGTGATGCCCTCTTTAACAAGTAGTACTGGAAACAAGGGATATCTACCTGCAGGAAAATTAAGCAAGACCCTTACCTCACTCCATGCACAAGAATGAACTCAAAGTGGATCACAGACCTAGAGGTAAAACCCCAAACTATTAGGGCCATTAACGAGGGACCTGAGACAAACCTAAGAAATTTGACCAGGGAATACATAGGCTATCAGAAATAGGGAAGGACTGAAAAACCGTGGAGTCACCATTGACAAGTGGGATATACTGAACATAAAACACCCGTGTACTTCGAAAGAATTTGCCAAGAGAGTAAGAAGGGAGTCCACAGACTGGGAAAACATTTTTAGCAATGACATGTCAGACAAAAGCCTTATTATTAAAATCTACAATACTTTGCTAGCCTACCAAATAATAATAAAACAACAAATAACCAATTGAAAAGGTTGGTAAAAGACCTGAACAGATGTTTCGCAGGGCAGAAATCTGAATGGCCAATAAACATATGAGAAAATGTTCCTGATTATTAGCCAATAGGGAAGTGCAAATTGAAACAACTATAAGATACCACCCAATACCCTCAAAGACAGTCCAATTCAAAAAAAATCAGAAAGTAACAGGTGTTGGAGGGGCTGTGGTGAGATGGGCACTCTCATCCACTGCTGGTGGACCTGTAGGTATGCACAGCCACTATGGGAATTGATTTAGTGATTTCTAAAACAGGTGAAAATCGAGCTACCATATGATCTAGCAATCCCCCTATTGGGCATATACCCTGCAGAGGCAAGAATCAAGGAGTTGGAAACAACCCAAATTTCCACCAACAGATGAATGAATCACAAATCTGTGGTACATACATACAATGTGGTACATACAAAAGCAGTGATGAACGTATGAAGCACTTCACCATATGGGAAGAACTTGAGGAAATTATGCTAAGCAAAGTAAGCTAAGCACAAAAGGACAAGTAAAACATGAGTCCACTGAGGTAAACTTAAAAAATGGGCCATAGGGCATACATACATTCCTGGAGTGAGGTCCAGGTACTATGGCAGGGGCCAAACCCAATCCAGGCATACATAGGAGGGGAAAAGCGAGAGAGACTGAGAGAAGGAAATGGGTTGGTGGGGAGCAGGGCACTAACTCACCCAAAGGGAGGGTATTGTTATGTTTTTACAGGAGAGGGATAGAGAGACTTCAACCCAGTGTGCCAATATGTGAATACAACATACTGGCATGAAGCAGTGAACCAATAGTGAAGTCTGCAGGGCTGGCCCAACTATGTGAACACGCCACCCACCCAGAAGCAGAAGGCATTTCAGAGGACAGCGCTGAAGCTACAGCTTGGGGAGAGGGGTGTGTTTGATCAGAGCACACAGGAGAAATGAAGAGGGAAGGAGAGTAAGTGGAACACATCCTGGTCTACTAAACCCTGAGGTTGATATTCCTGTTTAGAGCTGACAATGCACAGAGAGGACCGTAGGGCTGGCCCCACCACAAGACACGACATCCCTCAATGAGCCATAGCGTTACAGGGGACAACAATGGAGACACAGTGCATGAATTGTTACCGATCTGACCCCATCACACTGGGGCGAAACACTAAGGGCGTGCAACAGAGCATCAAGGGGAGCAAAGGGATGAAGTCCCCAGGGAATACACTGCACCCTGATTAGCTCCTCTCCTCCCCACGACCTTTCTGTACAGTTGTCTACAGATGGACTTTGGGTCCCCACTCCACATTCCCCCTCATTCACAATGCTATGATTTTTTGTTCTTTGATGCCTGATCCCTGATCCCGTCGACACCTCCTGATCACACAGGCTGATCTCAACACCATTTTTGAGGAGACCTTACTTTCCTCATTGAAATTACTCGTGTTAAAAATCAGTTTATCACTGATATGTGAGTTTATTGCCGGTTTCTTCATTCTATTGCATTGGATTACTGTAGCTGCAGAATATGTTTGAAAATCCCAAAGTGTGAGTCCTTCTACTTTGTTCTTTTCTTTTAACATTACTTTAGCTATTTGGCATCCCACCCCACAAGCCAGTCTCCTGCTTCCAAGCTCTCAGCTTTCCTTGCTCGGTGGACTGGAAAGCCTACCATTCTGTCTCATGCTCTAGTTCCTGGTTTGACTGCTGCTGCTCTTCTGTTCCTCCTCTGATGTTAAATCCAGCTCCTGGATCAGGGACATTCACGGCACAGGGGTCTCCGGGTCCAGAGGATGCACTCCATTCCTGCCTCTTGTTAGTAGTGACATCCCCGCCATTCCTTCTGAGGCAGCAAACTTTATATCCTGGAGAACAGCAATCACTCACAGCTGAATCATGCAATACAATCAGTGTCTTCCCCATCTTCTTACCCAGATCCATCAGGAAAATGCAGCTGGTGTGGTTGGAGTAACAAAAGCGATGGCTAGAAAAGCCATATTGAATAATTCATTACATTGTACTTGGTGTCTCCCGAGACTATGATCCTGATTTCCTGGGCTCAATCCCCATTCCCTCAAGGTTTTTGGTTATGTCTAAGAAGTTTTCATAACTCTCCCCCCTTTGTGTTTCCTAACATTCATGGATATGTTTGGATCAAAGGTAAATGCACATATACAAATATTCTGTTACATCTAACTATAATATTTCATGATATATAGAATATCATATATAAATACATACATACACCCATGTATATATATGATATGAGACCTGGTTATACATTGGGCTGCTAACCACAGGTCAGCAGGTCAGAACCACCAGCTGCTCTGAGGGAGGAAAAAGAGGCTTTCTACTCTGGTACAGAGTTACTGTCTCGGACACCCACAGGGATAGTTCTACCCAGTCTTAAAGGTTTGCTGTGAGTTAGAATGGACTTGATGTCAGTGAGCTTAATGGCACACACATTTATTTATTTATGAGTATACTTCCACCTGCCCCCCCATTATTTAAACATAGATTACCACAATTGTAGGATTGTATATATAGTAGTAGTAGCCCCTGCTGCCTTTAACTCTTTCAAACCCCACCCCCCTAGTGACTTCCTCTGCCTCAGTTATTTTCTCCTAACCTCCCTTCTGTGGAGTATCGCTCCCCCTGCTCCCAAATGAACATTTAGAGCTTGTGGTTTCCTTCGAACCCCTTGGCAACTGTTGGAGAAAGTGTCTTTTGTAAGAGTGGTCTCAGACAACAGCTGTTCCTTTGTGATCGGCTGATTTCATTCAGCATATCGTGTCTTCCAGGTTCCTCCCTGCTACGAGGTGTTTTGATGACTCAGTATTATTCTTTAACGTGTCACATTGCATTGTGTGTATTTATCTATCCAGTCGTCCACTGATGGTCATTTAGGTTATTTCCATCCCTTTTGTATTGTGAGTAGTGTTGTCATGAAGATGGGTGTGTATCTATCAATTTGTGCAATGGTTCTTATTTCTCTTAATTCCAAGTAGAGGAATTGCTGGGCCATGTAATATTTCTGTTCTCAACTTCTCAAGGAAGTGCCAACGGCTTTCTGGTGGCTGCTCCATTTTACAGTTCCACCACCAATGTATGAGGACTGGAATCTCTGTGTATTTTGGCTAGCATTTATTGTTTCCTGTTTTTTTTTTCTTAATTTGCTATCAAGGCTTAGATGAGTTAATATCTTATTATTGCTTTGATTGACATCTCTTGAATGACTGATGATCATGTTTCTTTAGTTGTCCTTCTATTGTAAAGTTATTCGCGTCAATGAATACAATGAACACAATGAAAGGAAGTGAAAAACAAAAACCCAAGATCAAGTTTGCATTTAAGGAGTTACCACATGTGCATTTTCTCAATGCTGCGGCCTGAGACTGGAGAAGAGCCTTTGAACTGTTCCCTTGATTGAGGCTGATCTCTCTCCTTGGTACTTTATTAAGTTAGGAAATTATTTGTCACATTACTAATTCTTTTCTTTTACTTTTTGTTTTATACAAATTTCTGGGAACTATTTTACGAAGTAAATGGAACTTCAGTTGCAAATTCTCTTCCTTATTAGGAATGACCCAATTTCCTGAAGTAATGAACCAATTACGAGAAAAGTCAGTATATATTGTTCCCCACATTGCTGTGACATGACATAGCCACCCTCCTTACTTTGGTTTATTTACCCGCAGATTGTCTAGGTGCCCAGGATTTCTAATGGTTTCAGTTTTATTGTCTTCCAGATTTCTGGGCCATAACAGCAACAGTGACGTATGAGTACAGCCACGACAACACGTGCTTAGAGTTTACAAAGGACTTGTGTACATATTTTCCAGATGCAACATGTTTTTATATCCAGAAAAGGCAAGGGATTCTGAATGATGGAGAGGCTGGCCCAGCATCAGTCCTGCACTTTTTACCTGGAAAGTAAATCAAGTATCCATTGAGAGACTCATTTTCTTCCTCTTAAGAACATCTTGGAAAGGGAGAACTGATTACAAGGATCTACATGTGACCTCCTCCCTGGGGGACAGACAACAGAAAAGTGGGTGAAGAGAGACGTCGGACAGGGCAAGATATGACAAAATAATAATTTGCAAATTATCAAGAGTTCATGAGGGAGAGGAGAGAGGGGAGGGAGGGAAAAATGAAGAGCTGATGCCAGGGGCTTAGGTGGAGAGCAAATGTTTTGAGAATGATGAGGGCAATGAATGTACAAATGCGCTTTACACAATTGCTGTATGTATGGATTGTGATAAGAGTGTATGAGCCCCTAATAAAATAATAAAAAAAGAACATCTTGAAATAAAAAATGGAAAGGGCCTCTGGTTCCATGCTTGGCACATAGTAAACACTTAGAAAATGTCACCGCTCTTCTTTTCCAAGCTGTATCCTTTATTTAGAGAGCATCAGCGCATAAATGAACCCCTTCCTGTGGCCTGCCTGATTGCTCCATCTTTTCTTATTTATCATCCTGAGGGCGTCTGAGGCATTTTTATGAGCCCATGTGGGTGGTGTGAATGGCTAATATGTGCTCATCTGTTTAGCAAGAGATTGTAGGCTGGAGCCCTCGCTTAGACACTTTAGAAGGAAGGCTTTGTGGTTTGTATTTCAAAGCCAGTCATTGAAAACAGTGTGGATCACAGTTCTAGCCTGACATATGTGGTCTCCCTGAGTTGGAATCCACTGGACAGCAACTTGTAATGGGTAGGCTTTTCCACATTCTGTAGATCAGGACTCTAGCGGAAGTTCCAGGACTGCAGGGACACAAGTGCTGAGCTTCACTCGGCTCCTCGCACAGTGCCCAACACAAGGTTGGTATTCCAGTTTGTGACTGAGCTGATACTGACTCATAGTAACCCTAGAACTGCCCCTTGAGCTTTCCAAGGAAGCAGACTGGCACACCTTTCTCCCAGAGTAGTTGGTAGACCCCAAACCCCCATCCTTTTGGCTAGTAGCTGAGTGCTTTAAGCAGTGCACCACCAGGAGCCCTTTAGCAAAAAGGAAGCCCTTTATACGTCTTTTTGCGTGAACTATTGAGCCATTCAACGAATGAGTGTGTTTAGCTCCTGGGCACAGCACACTGAAGCATCCTGGGGTACCTGACCCCTTGGTAGTGTGCTCGGGGTGGCTGAGTTGCACACTGGACTGTGAAATCACCCTGGATCTATATAAAGAGCTTTCCTTTAAAGACTCCATAATCGGTTTTCTCCTGTCCATTTCCATTAGACAGCTGTCAGCTGTCTTCTTAATGTCCTAATCCTCTTTTCTCACAATTCTCCAAGGCTTCTCAATGGAGGGGGTGTGGGCAGGGGCCAGGGGGCTGGGCTGTGACCACTCTATTCCTGTATAGCCCTGAGTGGGAACTGCTGAGAGCAACACTTTTTGGAGAGTATGGACACAGCTCTCTACTCTCATAAAGAGTTTGAGTCTTAGAAACCCACAAGGGCAATTCTACCCTGTCCTATAGAGTTGTTATGAGTCAACATTGACTTGATGACAGTGAGTTTTGGTTTTGGTGTGTGGTTTCTTCTCAAACCTGTTGCCCACTGTGGTCATTGTGGAAAGGAGAGCTTTTGAAGTCAGAGAGCCTTGTTAGAGGGGTTCTGAAGAAGGGCTTCTGTGAATGGATTAGGGGGTCTGAGAACATGGATAGAAAGAATAGCATTTATGTTCACGCACCTGCAACTCAAAATTATCACTTCTTCCACGTATGAATAAAGGCACCATGGAATAGAGCCATACGGATGTGTCAGCAACAGGCATCACAGATGCCTTCGCATCATATTATGGTTGTTGTGGTTAGATCAACTTTGGAGTAAGGATCGCTACTTTCCCTGCCACCAGAAAGCCTGGTGGTGCATGTGTTAAGCACTCTGCTCCTGGGGAAAAAGCTAGAGGGAAGGAAGAGAACAAGCACAGTGGCCACCAGGTGCCAGGGGTTACGATGTATTTTAAATGTGATCGCCCTCGTGAAATATCCGTGTGAGGGTAACATAATCTGTTCTGACAGGTGAACCCCCCCCTCAAGTTCAGTGGTCAAGCACAGATCAACATCCCTTGCTGCTGGATCCAAAGCCTGTGCTCCTTATGCCATCTCACCCAAAGACAGACTGAAAACACCAAAGAGGAAATAATAGTATTAAAGGAACCCACAAATAAATTTATATTGTAGAAATGAAGGAGAAAAGAGAAAAAGATAAAGGCTAGACCAACTCAATAAAATCTCAATTCCTAAGTACCTTAGCGTGTTGAAGATGAAAAGAAGAGAGGGCACTAAGGGTCTTGGGTAATAAAAAGGGGATTCGAACAGATGATCCCGAAGGCACACAGTCATGGGTGGTGGAGAACGTCTCTGTGGGTGAGTTTGCAGGACAGACCCACTCCAGAGAGAGGAGTATGGGTACCAGTGTGGTTGAAGGCCATCAGAGGAAGACTCAAAAAGAAATCTAGTTTTGAAAATGATGATGGCAACATATGTACAAACGCATTTGATACAATTGATGTATGGATTGTTATAAGAGCTATAAGAGTCCCCAATAAAATGGTTTATTAATTTAAAAAAAGAAAAGAAAGAAATCTAATGGCAGTCTTCTCATCTCAGGAAATCAAGACCATAAACAGGATGGAGCATGATAGTGGGACAGGAAGAAAGTCAAGGGAAATAGAGGAAAGAGCTAGGAGGCAAAGGGCATTTATAGAGGTCTAGACAAAGACATGTACATGCAAATATATATAGGAGGATGGGGAAATAGATCTGTGTGTCTATATTTATAGGTTTAGTATTAAGGTGGCGGAGGGACCTTGGACCTCTACTCGAGCACTCCCTCAATGCATGAATACTTTCTTTTACTAAATTGGCACTTTACGATGCTCACCCTCCCGACACAACTGCTGAAGCCAAAGCGGGTGAACAAGTAAATGTGGTGAAGAAAGCTGATGGTGCCCGGCTATCAAAAGAGATAGTGTCTGGGGTCTTAAAGGCTTGAAGATAAACAAGCGGCCATCTAGCTCAGAAGCAACAAAGCCCATATGGAAGAACACACCAACCTGTGTGATTGCGTGGTCCTGAAGGGATCAGTTATCAGGCATCAAAGAACAAAAAATCATATCATTGGCTGCACACCTCCATGATATGATCGCCGAAGATAAACGGGTGCATAAGCAAATGTGGTGAAGAAAGCTGATGGTGCCCGGCTATCAAAAGAGATAGTGTCTGGGGTCTTAAAGGCTTGAAGGTGAACAAGCAGCCATCTAGCTCAGAAGCAATAAAGCCCACATGGAAGAAGCACACCAGCTGTGCGATCACGAGGAGCCAAAGAGACTAGGTATAAGGCATCATGCAAAAAAAAAAGAATATATATCTGTGTGTCTGTATATATATATACACACCATAGTGAATGAAGGGGGAAGTGCAGAGTGGAGACCCAAGGCCCAAGTGTCGGCCACTGGAGATCCCCTCATAGAGGGGTTTAGGAGAGGAGATGGGTCAGTCAGGGTGCGATGTAGTACCGATGAAGAACACAGCTTTCCCCCAGATCCTGGATGCTTCCTTCCCCCAACTACCATGATCCGAATTCTACCTTGCAGGACTGGATAGGGCAGAGGCTGTACACTGGTGCATATGGGAGCTGGAGGCACAGGGAATCCAGGGTGGACGATACCTTCAGGACCAAGGGTGTGAGGGGGGATGCTGGGAGAGTGGAGGGTGAGTGGGTTGGAAAGGGGGAACTGATTACAAGGATCCACATGTGACCTCCTCCCTGGGAGATGGACGGCAGAGAAGGGGGGGAAGGGAGGCTCCGGATAGGGCAAGATATGACAAAATAACAATCTATAAATTATCAATGGCTCATGAGGGAGGGGTGAGTGGGGAGGGAGGGGGATAAAAAGAGGACCTGATGCAAAGGGCTTAAGTGGAGAGCAAATGCTTTGAAAACGATTAGGGCAAAGAATGTAGGGATGTGCTTTATACAATTGATGTATGTATATGTATGGATTGTGATAACAGTTGTATGAGCCTCTAATAAAATGTAAAAAAAATGATTAGGGCAAAGAATGTAGGGATGTGCTTTATACAATTGATGCATGTATATGCATGGATTGTGATAAGAGTTGTATGATCCCCTAAGAAAATGTTTAAAAAAAAAGAAAAGGGAAATTGCTCTCAGACCTGAATTTAGTTCATGAATTCTATGAACTTTAAAAATTTCCATATATATGAGTATACACACACACACTTGCCAATTCAAGGTTTTTCATGTTCTTAAAATTTTTATTTATTTATTTAATTAAAAATAATTTTATTAGTGACTCATACAACTCTTATCACAATCCATACACACTTCAGTTGTTTAAAGCACATTTGTACATTCATTGTCCTCATCATTCTCAAAACATTTGCTCTCCACCTAAACCCTTGGCATCAGCTCCTCATTTTCCCCCATCCCTCCCCATTATTCCCTCCCTCATGAACCCTTGATAATTTATAAATTATTCTTTTGTCATATTTTTCACTGTCCGATATCTCCCTTCACCCACATTTCAGTTGTCTGTCCCCCAGGGAGGAGGTTATATGTAGATCCTTGTAATTGGTCCCCCCTTTCCAACCCACCGTCCCTCTACTCTCCCAGTATCACCACTCACACCACTGGTTCTGAAGGGATCATCCATCCTAGATTCCCTGTGTTTCCAGTTCCTCTCTGTACCAGGAAGGTAGAATTGAGATTGTGATAGTGGAGGGATAAAGCATTTAGGAACTACAGGAAAGTTGTATGCTTCCTCATTGCTACATCACATCCCGCCTGGCTCGTCTCCTCCATGAAACCCTTCTGTAAGAGAATGTCCAGTGGCCTACAAATGGGCTTTGGGTCTCCACTCTGCACCCCACCCCCATTCATAATAATATGATTCTTTTTTCTGGTGATGCTGGATACCTGATCCCTTCGACACCTTGTGATCGCACAGCCTGGTGTGCTTCTTCCATGTGGGCTTTGTTGCTTCTGAGCTAGATGGCTGCTTGTTTAACTTCAAGCCTTCAAGACCCCGGACATGATATCTTTTGATGGCTGGGCACCATTAGCTTTCTTCACCATATTTGCTTATGCACCCATTTGTCTTCTGTGATTGTATCATGGAGCTGAGCACACTTTTGTAGACAAAAAACTATAGACAAAAAACTGGTAGACAAAAAAGACTCAATAATTCAAAAGTTCAAGGAAAATGAAACTAAAAGATACTGGCATTTTTCCATGAATTTTTGAAAGCTCCCGCATACATGCACCTCAGCATTTTCTCCCAAAGAACTGAAGACTTGTAGGGAACTGCTGTCCCTCAGCCCTGGATCAAAAGCCATATACAACCTTCATGTATTTACTCTCGGTTTTCTGTCATATAAATTGTGCCTAATGGTCTTCCTGCCCTTGTTCCCCCTGTGGTCATTAGTTACTTGACCTTTGCTAGGATTGGTGCTCAATTGCTAGCAGCCGCTACGCTCATTGGACAACACGCACCTGGCGGCACTTCCGCCAGGCTCCCGGTATACCTCATTAGCATGTGAACCGTTTTGAACACAATCGCCCGTCATTTATTCCTTATTTGGTAGGTGTGTGACTATTGGCTACCCCAGCTATACCTTATTTCCATATGACGTAATGGTGTCCGCCCTTCGCTGGCTATTTAAGCCTCTGCTCTCAGCTCAATAAATGAGACTTGATCAGACTCCTGTCTTGTCTCCATTCTCCGCATCTCTTGCCCATCTTCATTCCCAGTCCCTCTTTCAGGTACCCACGTTGTTGATGACCCACGGGACGGGTCAAAGGCTGAGGCATTTATCTGCCAACTCCCATCCCTTTCTTAGTGAGGGATGTTAATTCCCCAACATTATCAGGCTACATCCCTGGGTCTTCTTGTTGTTAATACTTCCATTACACCTATGAAATGAATACTAAAGATAATGATTTTTTTTATTCCTCTGAATCCTTATTAAAACCTCTAATAAAGATTAGTTCCAAACCACATTAATAAAGGGATAAATATAATATCCTTTTCTGGCAGTCAATTGCAGAGAAGAAGTGACAGAAAACCTTCATAACGAAGCAATAGATTCTTCCACAGATCAGGGAGGCTCAAAATTTTCGCTCAAAGCAAATGAGACTACAAATGCCAAAGCTCTAGGAAAGGGAACTGACAAGCACAGCCCAAGGCTTAGCCAAGCTAGAAGACATTCTAATGGAAGGCAGGGGAGGTTGTGTAGGAGATGTTGGATTCGCAGGGAGATCAGGAAGGATGTCTTAGAGACAGGAACAAAGAAGCAAAGAGGAGTAGTTAAAGGCTTCAAAGATAAATAATAGACCGACCAAGTAGCTATCGCTGCATTCTTATCATGATTTACATTACTGGGTAGAGGTAGACAGGTCTTCCTCTAAATTGTGCTAGAGCCAAAGTACCTGGTAGATCATTTCAAGAGCATTCTCTAGTTCAATGACTTCCAAACTTTCTTTAACCACAGACCCTATGTTCAAATGAAATTCCATTAGGGATTCACTATTAAGTTCATCATGTTTATAATGAGCAAAGGCTGCTTTCCTTCAACTAGCATCTAATTCCTCCTGTGTCCGAGCATGAGAGAACTTCACAGAATATTATCAAAAATCTAGTCATGTGTTACAAATGTTATTTATTTATTTACTCTGCTTGTTTATTATATTTTATACTTATACTTATCATGTTTATATTTGGTTCATGAAGCAATTGATAAGAGCAACTTAGGCAAAAAGAAGTTCATATTGGCTAGAAGAGGTATAGCAAGAAAAGTTACTTTAGGAAGGGTTAGCCAGTCTATCAGAAGAAAGACAAGGTTTTCTACTTCCAAAAAGAACTAAGATCTCCTAAACCCACAGAAGCAGTTCACTCTGTCCTTTAGGGTCGCTATGGGTTGGAATCAATTCAATGGCAGTCAGATATTTAAAAAAATTTTTAAGAAACTCTGTGGAAGTGAGAGGATGAAAGGGGAAAACCGAGATCTATTTCTGTAAAGATTACAGCCTTGGAAAACCCTTTAAGGCAGTTCTACTGTCTGATAGAGTCACCGTGAGTGAGAAACAGTTAGCACAAAGCAACAGAGGAGGTGGTTATAGCCATCATTGGTATTTAGATGTAGAAAGAAGAAAAAAGTCACAGAATACCAGTATCTGGTCTCCTGGTGAAAACTCTACTCTGCAGCACTTGGCGGGGGTGGGTGGGGGAGTGGCGCATGAGTTGTAATTGAGTCAGCAGCAAAGAGTTTGGTTGTTGTTTGACAGATGGATTCATAGAGGAGGCTCCTGAGTTTGCTGGGTTAAATTTGAGGCAATTCATTTCAAGTTTACACTGAATGGTTTAGAGATGTTTATTTTCCAAGTAAATGGATAAACAGAAATCTTAAGTCTCCAGACTCATTAATCTAATACCTTCTGCAAACACGCAGCCTGCATACCCGCCCAAATAAAAGCATTTACTATAAAACAATCAATAACAATTTATATCTTTTGATCTTTCCCAGAGAAATGTTTACATGTGAAGAATAAATAAAATGGCATCCAAAGAAACCATCCCTCCCCACAGACACATAGGACATAAATGAAAGTGAGACCCTAAGCCATTCAAAGTGTCTTTAGAGTTTTTCTCAAAAGGGAACAGAGCTGTCAAAATGCCAAAGATTGTGTGACTCAATAGATAGGTTAAGCTTGGTAAATGTCATGCTCTCAAGAAAGCACTATATTTGTTGTCATAAGTCGTTACTAGCTTAACCTATAAGTCTCATACTCTGGAATAGCTGAGTATGGCATGAGGTAGAGTGCTAGTTGGGATGAATTCTGTCCTCAAAATGTCACTAAGCTGCCCAATCTCATAAAAGAGGAAGGATGAATCTGTCTAGTGAGAGTTGTTCTCCTAGGACCACGGCTAGGACAGGCTCTTCTCAGTGTCAAGTTCTGTTTGTATAGGATTTCTTCTTTCTTTTTTTTTTTTTTTGAGGGATTGGGAATAGATCATTTTGGTTATCCTGTGAATAGTATACTTAAATGCATAAAATGGACTATGGCCAGACAGTTTGCCAGCTGGCATTATTAAAGCCATCACGTTTTAGTAGTATCAATCTCCTCTCATTTTCTCTCTCATCACTGGTGGCACAATCGGCCAGACAGGAATTATCCATTGCATTCCTTCCATAGATTAGCTTCATCTCTCCCCTAGGCAATGGTCTAAGGTCAAGACCGATTTCTTAGTAACTCTTAAAAGTCTCTTAGAACATGAAAAACCAACTTTCGGGAAGGTGGTACCTGAGTAAAACATACCAGAGGGACTCCGGAGAAATCAGCCCAGGAGAGTTACTAAGAGGAAATTCCACACTGCTGGATCAGAGGAGGAGCATCATAAAGATAAATAGGTACAGATCCACAAGATTTTAGGGTCCGGGGCTCCCCTGGACCAGATGACTTTACTGGAGAATTCTACCAAACATTTAGGGAAGAACTATCACCAATGCTACAAAACTCTTCCAGAACATAGAAAAAGATGGCAAACTCCCGAACTCCTTCTATGAAGCTAGTATAACTCTGGTACCCAAACCAGGCAAGAATACCACAAGAATTGAGAACTACAGACCGATATCCCTAATGAACATCGATGCAAAAATTCTTAACAAAATAGTGGCCAATAGAATACAAATGTATATAAAACAAATAATTCACCATGACCAAGTGGGATTCATACCAAGGATGCAGGGATGGCTCAACATATGAAAGACCAGTTATATCAGTCACCACATTGACAGGAAAAACTGTAAAAATCACATGATAATATCAATAGATGCAGAATAAGCAATTGGACAACATCCAACACCAATTTCTGTTTATGACACTTGAGAAGATAGGAATGGAAGGAACATTCCTCAAAACAATACAAGCTATATATGAAAAACCAACAGCCAATGTGGTAGTCAATGTAGAAAAGACTGACACAATCCCACTGAAAAAGAGGACCAGACAAGGATGCCCTTTCTCCCCACTCTTATTTAATATCGTGTTGGAGGTTTTAGCTAATAGGATAAGACAAAGAAAAGACATCAAAGGTATTTGTCTGGGGAAGGAAGAGGTGAACTATCTTATTTGCAGATGATATAATATTACATATGGAAAATCCCCAAAGTTCCACACGGGGAATACTGGAAGCAATGGAGGATTTTGGCAGAGTGGCAAGATATAAGATCAAGAAGAACAAGTCCATCGGCCTGCTTTAGACATCGGAGAGAGTAATAAGAGAGTCCACGGACTGGGAAAACATCTTTAGCAATGACACATCAGAAAAAGGCCTGATCACTAAAATCTAGAATACTCTGTTAGCTTCCACAAAAAACCAAACTAACTAACTTCCCACAGAGGCGATGGGCAAATGACCTGAACATAAGTTTCACAGAGGCAGAAATTCAAATGGCCAACAAACATATGAGAAAATGTTCCTGATCTTTAGCCATAAGAGAAATTCAATTGAAACAACAATTAGGTACCACCTAACACCCTCAAAGATAGGCCAATTAAAAAAAACAAACCAGAAAGCAATAAGTCTCGGAGGGGCTGTGGGGAGACAGGAACTCTCATCCACTGCTGGTGGACCTCAAAGTATGTACAGCCACTATGGAAATCAATCTGGCGATATCTAAAACAGATGGAAATCAAGTTACCATATGACCCAGCAATCCCCTTACTGGGCATATACCCAGAAGAGGCAAGAAACAAACCAAGGCCAGACATCTGTGCTCCAATGTTCATTGTGGCACAGTTCACAATGGCAAGGAGTTGGAAACAACCCAAATTTCCATCACCTGACAAGTGGATTAAAAAACTGTGGTACATGCATACAATGGAGTACTACGCATTGCTAACAAGCAGTAATGAACGTATGAAGCACATCGCTGCATGGGAACAACTGGAGGAAATCATGCTCAGTGAAGTAAGCCAAGCACAAAAGAACAAGTACAACATGAATCCACTGAAGTAAGCTTTAAATAAAAAATTTGCAAAACGGGCATAGGGAAAAAGCTACTGTATACAAACTTTCCTGGGGTGAAGACCAGGTAGTATGGCAGGGACCAGGCCAAATCCAGGGATACAGATGGTAGCCAACTAAAAAGAAAGTGGGCAAAGGAAAATATAATAATAACAAGAAAGAAATGGGTAGTGCGGGCACAAGACCCTAACCCACCCAAGGGGAGGGTATTGTTTATATCTCCACAGGAAAAGAGGGACCAGACTTCAACCCAGTGCTCCAAGCTGTGAATGCAACTTGCCGGTGTGGAGTAGGGAACCAGTGGAGAGGTCTGGGGGGCCAGCCCAAATCTCAACTACATGGACAACTACCCCTCCCCCAAGAAGAATTTATTTCGGAGGATGGCACTGAATCTGCAGATCCGGGAGAGAGACATATCTGATGGTAGCACACAGGAGCAGATGAAGGGGGAGGAGGAGAGAGGGAGCACATCATGGCCCTCCAGACTTTGAGGACAATGTTCCTGCTCAGAGCAGCCAGTTGACAGAGAGGACCACATGGCCAGCCCCACTATGAGACACAATGTTCCTCACTGACCCATAGTCCTACAGGGGACAACACTGGAGACACTGTGTGGGAATTGCACCCGATCTGATCCTGCCACACTGAGGCAAAACACTAAGGGGGTGCAACAGAGTGAAAAGGGAACGGAGCAGCGAGGTCCCCAGAGAATGCCAAAGGTAGACTTTGGGGCCAGGGCTTGGTGTCCCAAAAGACTGGACTGGAAAACACTCCTAAAGACCAACAAACAGTCCTTGAACTAACTACAAGATTTTCTTTCTTGTTGTGTTTGGTTTTGTTTTTTTGTCATTGGTTTGTTGCTGTTGTTTTGTTGTATATTGTTGCTTGGTTTTGCTCTGTCCTTGTTTTTGTGCATGTTATTATCACCACAGGACTGTTCAAATAAGATAGGCTGGATGAACAATCTGGAGGAGAAAACAACGGGATTGACAGTTCTGGGGGGAATGATAGTGACGTTAACACACCCAGGGACAAGGGAACAAGTGATTCAAATCGGTGGTGAGAAGGGTGTAGGAGGTCTAGCTGGATTTGTAAGGTAGAATTGGGATCATGATAGTGGGGACGGTGGGGGTGGGGAGAGGAAGCATTAAAGAAGTAGAGGAAAGTTGTGTTTCATTGGTACTGTAGTGCACCCTGACTGGTTCGCCTCTTCCTTGTGACCTTCTGTAAGGGTATGTCCACTGGTCTACAGTTGGGCTTGAGTCTCTACTCTGTACACAGTGTACTCATTCACAATGATATGATTTTTTTTCTCATGATGCCTGATACCTGATCCCTTAGACACCTCGTGATATCACAGGCTGGTGGGATTATTCCAATATGGGTTAAGATTTGCTGGCTGCAGCAGTCTCCAGTGTCCAGCACTTCCCATAGACCCTGTGGATGTATTTGTGATAGCCTAACGGGGCAGTATAGCCTGGGCCTCCTCCTAACATGGGGACAAATGCGTGTGAGCATGACCTGCCATGTAGGAATAGTGGCCTGGTGGTGCCTGGGCTCAGGCGATTCACCAGTACAAGGGGGAAGGTGCATACACGGTCAGCCAGTGGCATAGGCAGAGCAGAGTGTTAGGGAGCAGGCTTGGGCATTTTGCCGGGGGTGGGTGGGGGAGAGGCCTGCTCCAGCAGTTGGTGCTGGAATGGGCAGGTTGCTGGTTTTGTGGGAATGCACAAGCAGCTGTCAGTGTGGGAACAAGCTTGTAACCAGCAGCCCAAGACCGTTTGGGTGGCCATCGGCGACAGTGGACTGCTGATGGCTCAGGTAGAGTGCATTGACAGCAACCAGACTAAGGTGTTTCTCCAGGGGGAGGGGGAGGGATGGTACATAAGCAACCAGTGCAGGAAATGTGGATACAAGTGATTCAAAGGGGGTGGGGCAGGGGGAGGGAGCAGTCCAAGGAATCAAAGCACTCTGGTCTGTGGGTCAGGGGATAGTGGCACGTGTGTGTGTGTGTGTGTGTGTGTGTGTGTGGCCTGTGACAGGGAAACAATGTGCACAGGGCTCCCCGGGGCTCGGGAGAGCTGGAGACAGGCAGGGAGCCTTGGATGTGTATCACTGGCACTTGAGGACAATGGGGCTCGCACAGCTCGGCTCTTGGGCTCTCTGGGGGATCTATGTTGTGGTGAGTGAGCTGTCTGTGAGGAAATGTCCAAAAGATCCCTGACATCAGGGCTAGGACAGAATCCCCCAATTGGCCCTCTCGCCCACAGATATGGTAACCACTCGCAATGAACTGCAGATGGGTGTCCCTACATCGGTGTCATCTTTCTGAAAGTCTACTGGTTTCGTTTAACATCACAAATTTTATTCAGTCAACATTTCTTTGTTGAAAGCAATTAGACCATATGGTCACAATTTCTTGATTCTCCACTATTTGTCTGTTCCCAATAGCTTCTTTTGTATTATTTTCTTTCTTTCTGAAAAATTCTCTCTCTAAGAGTCTTTTGGTAATAAAAGATTGCTTTCTTATTCTTTTCAAAATGCTCTAATATTGCCTATATTCTTAAATATAATTTTGCTGCATTTATAGTTTTTATTAAAATTATTTTATTGGGGCTCATACAACTCTTATCACAATCCATCCATCCATTGGGTCAAGTACATTTGAACATTTGTTGCTATCATCATTCTCCAAACATTTTCTTTCTACTTGAGTCCTTGGTATCAGCTCCTCATTTTCCTCACTATCTGCCCCCTCCCTCATGAGCCCTTGATAATTTATAAATTATTATTATTTTGTCATGTCTTACACTGTCCAACATCTCCCTTTACCCACTCTTCTGTTGTCCATCCCCTAGGGAAGAGGTTATATGTAGATCCTTGTAATCGGTTCCCCCTTTCTACCCCACTTTCCCTCCACCATCTCACCACTGGTCCCAAGGGGTTCATTTGTTTTAGATTCTCTGTATTTTCAGTTCCTTTTTGTACCAGTGTACATCCTCTGCTGTAGCCAGGTTTGTATGGTAGAATTGGGATCATGATAGCATTGGGGCGGGGGAGGAAGCATTTATGAACTAGAGGAAAGTTGTACGTTTCATCGTTGCTACACTGCACCCTGACTGACTCGTCTCCTCCCTGTGACTCCTGTGTAAAGGGATGTCTAGTTGCCTACAGATGGGCTTTGGGTCCCCGCTCTGCACACCCCCTCATTCACAATGATATGATTTTTTGTTCTTTGATGCCTGATACCTGATCCCCTCGACAACTTGTGAACACACAGGCTGGTGTGCTTCTTCCATGTGAGCTTTGTTGCTTCCCAGCTAGATGGCTGCTTATTTACCAAAGTTTCAGTTTTTAATAGTTTTATTTTCACCTGAGGATTGTCATTGTTCTTCATTTTTGTTTGCTGGATTGCTTGCTTCCTGTGTGTGTTTTGTATGATTTAATGCATATGAAGTCCAGCGTAGGTGAATCTATAGCGACAGTGACTGGAATAATTACCTAGGGGAAAGACAGGGGAGGTTTAGGGGGAAATAGGAGTTAATAACAATGAGTATGGAAAGAAAAGATTCTGAAATTTATTGCAGTGATGATTGTACAACTCTGCTTAATACGAGTGAATGGTTAAATTGTATGATATATGAAGGACATTTGTACATGGATGTTTACCTTTGCTGCAAATATATCCAAAATATAAAAATCATGTTCCTTTAAATTTATAGGTGAAAATTCTTTGGGGACCATTTAAAAAAGTGTACTCCTTTAGAGTTATTGTGTGCTCTGGCAAGTATTTGGGGCCAGTAATGAACTGCTCTGTATTGAAGTACATTTTAAGCTTCTTTATTTTCACTCCTTCCACACAATAGTGTAAACCCAGGCCTTCAAATTGTATTAATGTCAGTTTATTGTTAATATTCTTTTGAGAGTAGTAGCCTCTATCTACACCCCTCAATTTAACTTGAGGTAAGGCACATATTTTTAATTAAATTATTATTTACTTATCTTATCCATTTTATTTAATTAACTCAGCGAAGTTTAATCAAACAAGTTAGTTTTACAGTCCACAATATTTACTCAGTTTGTTTTATATCAGTTATGCCATTAGTTTACTATTTCCTGTTTCAATTTCTGCTCCTTTCTTAACATTTTTGAACTTTGCTCTAGATAAATGCTCCCCTTTACATATCAAGTGGTTGATTACTCTAAGGGGCACGTAACTCTGTAGAGTAATTGTTTCCCTTATAGATCTATCTCGTGCTTGCCTGGAAATTGAGCTACTGGGATGAATTCAATTCATGCATCCTGAAGGATGATAAGGGTCTTAGTCTTATGGGTTCGACCAGTCTCTAGCCAACCAGTAAACCTGGTCTTTATTTTAATGATTTTGAGTTTCGTTCCACAATTTTCTTCCACTCTGCCAAGATCCTTCTAATGTGATCCCTTTCAGAGCAGTTGGTGGTGGCAGCCTAGCCCCACCTGGTTTTTCTAGTAACAGGTCCATGGAGGCTGAGATCCATATGGTCCATTAGTCTACTGAACCGATTATTTCCATGCATTTTAAATTATCTTCATTCTTCTTTGCTCCATGTGAGAAGAGACCAGTAGTTGTTCAAGTTTTGAAGACTTGTCACCGTTCCCCAAAGTGGGATATAGGATATGGTCTTTGTAGATATGGTACTGTTGCTGTTAGGTACCATTGAGTTGGTTGCAACACACAATGACCGTATGTATAATTGAAGGAAACACTGCCATACTAATAATTGTTCATATGTTAAGCTGATTGTAGCAGCCACTGCATCAATTTATATTGTCAAGGTCCTTCTTTTATCGCGGCCCCTGCCCCTCTACTTTATTAAGCATGATGTATTTCTCTAGCGACTGGTCTCTCTTGACATGTCCAAAGTACGAGTCTTGCAATTTTGGCCTCTAATTCTTTATTTACTATATTAAGCCAATTGACTTGATGATCTCCAAGATCATGGCCATGAGCCCTTAAGTCCATTGACTCTTCCTTAAGATGTTTGGTTATGTCTCAAATGTTTTCATAGCTTAGTCCCCTGTATGTCCTATCACATTCATGGATATATTTGCAGCAAAGGTAAACATCCATGTATAAATATTCTCTGTCAAACAAATATTCATTTGTGTTTATACTATCACTCTTCCTCCCACACCTGTTCAACCTGTATGTCTCTCCATGCATCCACTCATAGATTGCCACTATTGTAGTGTTGTATACAGTAGTATTTGCCTGTTTTCTAATTTTTATTCTTCTCTCAATGTCGTCCACTGCCTCCATTATTTTTGCTGACCTTCTTCTTATATATTGTCTTCCCCTTCACTCAAGTTAGTGTATGTTTGCCATCTAAGTAGTAATTGATGTTTCTATCTCCTTCCACCTTGGGTAATTATCAATAAATATTTCTTTTAGTGTAGAAACCTCAATCCTTTTTTTTTTTACTTTTCACAATAATACTGTCCTACAATATTTACTCCTTTTTGATTGACTTTATTTCACTCAGCATACTATTCTCCAGCTTCACTCATGTTATGAGGTGTTTCACAGATACATCATCAAGCTTTGACATTGCATAGCACTCGAGTGTGTGTATTGTTTCTTTTCTCATTCTTCGATTGAAGGCATGTAGGTTATTTCCATCTCATTGCTATTGCTCTGTGATGAACATGAATATGTATATGTGATGAATATATATATATATTCAAGCTTCTGGTCCTATTCCTCTAGGATATATACCAAGTAGTGGATTATTGGAGAATATGGTATGTGTATCTCCAGTTTTAAGAAAGCACCAGACTGTATTCTGCCGTGATTGCATTATTTTTGAGTTCTACCAGTTTCTGCAGACCCTCACTGGTGTTTGTTATTTATTTTCTGAGCTTTGATATTAATACAGGGTAGATGATATCACATTGTTGTTTTGATTTGCGTCCTACTCATTTCTAATGATCACTCACATTTTTTAATATCTTTGTTGGGACAGGTACCTATTTTAACCATCGCCCTCCTCCCTCTTCCTTTTCTGAAGTTTTCAAAGAGATGGTGCTGCTCCATTCAATATTATCTGATCTGGCCTTTCATACAACCCATGTCTCAAGTTTTACCTTGTTTTCCCCAAGAATTACTGAACGTTGAAACCCAGCTGTAAGGAGACTGACTCATAACATTGATTGAAGAACTAGATTTCCACTTTTTGTGTATTTGTTTCATGTCCTGCAAGAGTCTCTTGCTTTGTTTTCAACAAAATTATATTTTGTAACAATATTTATCCAGCCCTTTCAGCTGGAGGGATAGTTCCATACTTCCAATCAACCATAGTATGAGAAAACTAACTTTCAGAATAATGCCCTATGAACATAAATAACATCATGTCCCTCCCATACTCAAAATTTCTCTTATTGTTTCTCATTGCATTTATAATACTATCCAAGCACATGGACTACTAGGGCGTTGGTGATCTAAATCCTACCAATATGCCTAATCTCATCTCTACCATGCCCACACAGTTCCCCTTCACGCCACACACACTTGTCTCCTTTCTGTTCCTGGAACACAGCAAGATCTTTTATGATTTAGAGACTTTCAACTTTTGATTTCATATGCCTGAAAAATATCTTCTCCTGAACTCGTAGTGTGTTAGGCGTGGTGGTCTAGAGAAATAAATACAGTGACACTCATATATGTATAAGAAAGACACTCCTCTACTTATGTATATGTTACTTTTATATGTATAAGAAAGGCTGTATAGAGAAATAAATACAGTGACACTCATATATGATATAAAGAATGCTTTATATTTAGCATTTATATATCAAGAAGGCATCCCAGCCCAATCTGAATCAAGTCTCTAAGTCCAATGTTAGCCCATAAATTCCTCTTCAGAGTCAAGTAGCAGCAGGTTGGTGACACAGAAAGGTGAACTGGGAAGCAGGCAGGTGGGTGCAGAGTCATGTGGGTCCAAGGTCAGTGGGAAGATGGCAGGGGTGGCAGCTCGCAGGGTCTGGCAGCCTACATGGGGCATTTCTTAAGGCAAGCAGAGTTTCAGTGGGAATGAAGGCAGTGGGGCAGAGAGGGAGGGAGAGTCCTAGGTTCCCAATTGATAAGATGGTCACACCCCTGAGGTGGCTTCATCAGGCTGTGACCTAGTTGACAGATTGGATTCCACTCCTACACTTCCATAAACATTCAAGTTGACATAAAATCATCTAACTATAACATAGTCTTTTGTCATTTAGGTTTCAGCTCATAAATCACCTCTTCATAGAGGCCTTCTATGACCGTCCTTTATTATGGATTGCCTTGTTCTAATCTTTTTCTGGCATATAATCTTGATTTAATTCATTTAGCAGGTAGATATTGTTAGATAATATTCCATCCAAAATTGCTCTTGGCACTAACAATATTGTGATAAGCAACAGAGACAGCTTCTTTCAGTAGCAGAAGGCAGAAAATAGATAAAACATTAAATGAGATAAAATGCCATTTAGAGATCTGTGCTGTGCACGGAATTAAAACAGAATGATGTAAAAGAGTGAGTGGGTGACTAATTTAGATTATATGGTCAGGAAAAGTCTCTCTGAGGAGGTGACAGTTAAGCTGAAATGAGAATGAGAACCCTTTATTTGTCACATATTGTGTGATCAACAAAAGCTTAATATATATTATGTCATGCTGCATAATTCCTGGGTGGGATTATTCAAGTGCATAACCCCAAACATACCCCAGAGTACTGAAATAACCTGGCAGGGATGTAAGTGGTCCTAAACACGGTCAGAAATGGAACATTAAAACCCCACGAGTCCTCTACTTTTGATCGAAAGACAATACTGGAATTACAAAGGGGGTTGACTGTGACCAATAGCCATGCCCAGGAACCTTTGAATCCACACTGCACTTGTTTGGTATCTGCTAATGATGGCAATTTTGAAGACCAGAGGGATAACGAAGAGGAAATCGTGAACCCAAGCTCCCCTTTGCCTGTGAATGTTTGGACTCAAACATATTTGGAAGTCTTGCACTCACTGGAGGGGGAGGAGTTGGAAAACAGCCTGCTAATCTATACCGACTCTCTGTGGACCTAACACAGGAAGAGAAGAGAAACATGTTAGGCTTGCTCAGTGTTGAATCTCTAGCAGCCACCCTGCCTGATGGATCTGGAGCACTGAAAAGAACTCTTTAATGTGGAACAGCTACAAGGCTGAGGAAAGTTAGCAAAATAGAGGCATCAAGACAGAGGGACATGCATCCTCAGTTTATTGGAAATTTATATTCCCTGAAGAAATGCACAAGTATAATGAAACAGTTTAACTTAATTTTCCTTGTATAAACAATGATTTAATTGAAAGTTGAACATTTCCCATCATTAAAAAAAGTAATGTCCACTGGCCCCTACAGATCAACTCCAGTGTGCATGAAATCTTCATCATTTCAGTCATATATAAGACTTCCCTAGGTTCCCCTACCTCTAAGTGAGTCAAGGACAAGAGTTGCTGCAGATGCATTTAGATGGATGGGCATCTTTCCAGCAGGATCCTAGAAGGTGCTATTATGGATTGAATTGTGTCACTCCAAAGTATGCTGAAATCCTAATTCCTATATGTGTGAATGCAACCTTCTTTGGAAGTAGAGTCCTTCTTATAAAATATTCTTCGTTAAGCTATGGTTGTTTTAGTTGTTGATTGCCACCAAGTTAGCTGCGACTCATGGTGACTTTATGCACAACAGAACAAAGAGCGCCCAGTTCCACACCATCTTTGGGATCACCGGTATATTTGAATTCGTTGTCGTAGTTGTTTAATCACGCCATCGCGCTGATAGTTTCCCTCAGCTCTCTACCAAACGTGATGTGGTTTTCTAGCAATTGATCTTTCCTGAAGACATGTCCAAAGTAAGTACGATGAAAGTCCGCCATCCTCATGACTAACTGAAGAACTTACTAGTTGCCTTTTTTTTTTTTTTTGGTAAGGCTAATTTGTTCTTTTTTTTTTCTTGCTGCCTTCAGTGTGGATTACTCCTGAACACGCAGAAAGTAAAATATCCTCGCCTCTGTTGGATAGGCCACATTGTGATAGAGGAAAAAATATATAAGCTTTCAAAGATTTCATCCTATGTGGATCAGCTATAAGTGTCCATGGATGCAACAGTCAAGAAATCAGACAACATATTACACTGGGAAAATCCTGTATAAAAGATCTCTTTAAAGTTTAAAAAGCAAAGCTATCACTTTGATGACAAGATGTGTGTGATCCAAGCCATGGCATTTTCAATGGTCCCATGCATGAGCACATGGGTCACTAAGAAACAGGAAGACAGGGAAGAATTGATGCATGCTCTGGTTGGAGGAACCCTAGTGGCAGAGTGGGTTACATGTTGGCTGCTAACTGCAAGGTCAAAAGCACTAGCTGCTCCTCAGGAGAAAGATGGGGCTTTCCACTCCCATAAAGAGTTACAGTCTCAGAAACCCACAGGGCAGTTCTATCCTGCGCTAAAGGATCTCCAGGAGTGAGAGTAGACTTGATGGCAGGGAGTTTGTGGATGCTGGTTAAAAATACTGACTATGTAGTAGGTCAGTTAAATTAAGGAAGTAAAGTGAATGTCGTTCCCTTCTGAGTGGTGACTTATAAAGGTGACTTACCAAACAACAGACACAGAATCACATACAAGATAAAGACATCACGTGAAGATCCAACTGTAAGCAGCATAAGAATGCCAGCATGTTCTAGCAGAAATCTGTAACTAGGAACGAAGCAAGGGAAGCTTTTCTTTCAGAGAGCTCAGAAGGAAGCAGCATGGCTGATACCCTGATTTGAACTCCTCACCTCCCGTTCTGAGACCTTTATTTTCTATTTGTTTGTTTTTTAAAAGTCACCAGTATTGAGGTGTTTTGCTAATGTACCCCTGAGACATTACAATAGGTACAATTTTAAAATGGCACCGTCATACCTATAGTACAAATAAACCCCGTTCTTGCCCCAAGACTAAAACGGAGATAGAAGACACTGAGATGGCACTCAATAGACTAAAGAAACAGACACTTGCTTGGTGACCAGTAAGGTGGATCTCCCTGCGTCAGCAAAGGCTGTGTTTCTTGTTCCTCTGAATACCTTGGAGACCTTCATCCATCAGTTATTTCCCTTTTTCCAGACACATACGATCTTTTTCGTTCACTGGCTTTACTTCTGCCTTAAAAATGCTGACACTGTTTTTGTCTTGAAGGAATACAACCTTTCAATTGACCCCATTATTTCTTCAAGATCTTATCAGATGTCTCTTATGTGTTCACTGTCATCTTGAAAGAGGGGCCTTTGTTTGTTGCCTGCATTCCTTCACCCCACATGCCTGCTGGCTAATTTGTTACCACTCTCATTATTTGCAGCTTGATGAGGGATGTTGGGGTCCACAGAAGAGTTAGACAGCCATGCTCCTCAGAGCTGGGAATGCATTCTAAGAAGTCTATGTACTCGCCCAATGGAAAAGTCATGCTCTTTTTCAGGCACCTGGGAATGGCGACGAGGGTGAGAAAGTGCAGATTGCAAATTGGGAGAAAGAAAAGCACATAATGTGATTTCCTGGATAGAGAAATAGAAACATGGTTTTAATCACGAGTGTCAACATAGTGTGAGAATCTAACATGTCCTCAAGGTCACAGAGTGGATTCTGACTCACAGGGAGCCTATTGGACACGTAAACTGCCCCTGTGGGTTTCTGAGTCTGTCAATCGTTACAGGAACAGAGCACCTTACTTTCTCCTGCAGAGCACTTGGTGGTTTTGAACTGCTCACACTGTGGTTAGCAGCCCACTGTGTGATCCAGTATCCAAACAGGACTCCTTCTAACATGTCCAAGGTTGAAATAACTTTTAAAAACTTTTCATTGTGAACTGAGCGATGCACATACACTTTGTCTCATGTCCTTAGTTGCAATCCTTATGATGAAACATCATTATCCCACTATGGTAGTTACATAATCTGGTGTCAATTTGAGGATTCAGAGTGAATGGGTGGAGTCTAGCCTGTCAATCATATCATAGCCAATGAGGCCTCCATGTGGGCATGGCCTCCTGAGGAGTCTGGGAACTCCTGTTTCCTCCTTGGAGGCAGGAGACACTCTCTCAGTTCACTCCCTGCGAGGCATGACAGACAAGGAGCCTGATGGAGTTATGCTGACACAGCCAGAGTTGAGCAGGAGGAACCATGAGGAGACCCCTACCAGTGCTGATATACTTACAATGCCACTGGACCCACAAGACTTCCACCCACTGGCCTGAGATCTTCCTGCATTCAGCATCATTGCATGTGTTTTGTGAGTCTGAAGAAGACTTTATAGATTGGTATCAGACATATGGGCTATTATCAGACTTATAGACTTCATCTGGCCTGGGTGGGATGTTTTCTCAATATCCAATTGCTCTTGTATATAAAGCTCTTTCTTATACACATGAATCTCCATTAATTTGCTTATCCAGTCTACCTGGACTAACACACCTTCTTATCCCCCTGTGTTTCTCTTTCTACTTTTCCTTTTTCTTTAACTCTTCCTGCCTTCTGAATTTCATTCTTTGGCACATGTTGCCTAGATCAGAAAATGGCTGGTTATTCTAGAGGGCATACCCTTCTAGTGTTATAGTTTACCTTATCACCTTGTCTATTGTTTAGCTGAACATTGAGCCACTGGGATTTCAGTTCTTGCTCTGAAGGGTAATGAAGGGCCAGTCTTGAAGTGCTACCAGTTTCTTTTCTTTCTTTTTGAATCATTTTATTGGGGCCTCGTACAACTCTTATCACAATCTACACATACATCCATTGTGTCAAGCAACTTTGTACATTTGTTTCCCTCATCATTCTCAAAACATTTGCTTTCTACTTGAACCCTTGGTATCAGCTCCTCATTTCCCACCTCCCGCGCACTCCCCCATGAACCCTTGATAATTTATTATTATTTTTTCATATCTTATACTGTCCAACATCTCCCTTCACCCACTTCTCTGCTGTCCGTCCCCCAGGGAGGAAGTTATATGTAGATCCTTGCAACCGGTTCCCCCTTCCTCCCTCACCTTCCCTAAACCCTCCCAGCATCACCACTCTTACCACTTATCCTGAGGGGCTCATCTGTCCTGAATTTCCTGTTTCCAGTTCCCATCTGTATCAGTGTATATCCTCTGGTCCAGCCGGATTTGTAAGGTAGAACTGGGACCATAATAGTGGGGGGGTGGGGAGGGGAGGAAGCATCCAAGAATCAGAGGAAAATTGCATGCCTCATCACTGCAACACTGCACCCTGACTGGCTCGCCTCTTCCCTGCAGCCCCTCTGCAAGGGGATGTCCAATTTCCCACAGTGGGCTCTTGGTCCCCATTCTGCACTCCCTCTCATTCATAATGCTATGATTTTTTTTGTCTTTGATGCCTTATATCTGATTCCTTTGACGCCTTGTGATCTCACAGGCTGGTGTGCTTCTTCTACATGGGTTTTGTTTTTTCTCAGCTAGATGGTCACCTGTTTATCTTCAGGCCTTTAAGACCTCAGATGCTATATCTTTTGATAGCCGGGCACCCATCAGCTTTCTTCACCACATTTGCTTATGCACCCGTTGTCTTCAGTGATCATGCCAGGAAAGTGTGCTACCAGTTTCTATCTGACCAGTAAGGGCTATCTTTTTAAAAGGTGCTTTTAAGATTGGTTCCATATTTTTCTCCTTCCCTATCCAGAACTCAATTCCTCTCAGAGTGGTTGGTAGTGGTAGCCAGGTACCACTTAGTTCTTCTTGTCTCTGGGTTGTAGAGACTGGGATTTACACTGTCCATTAGTTCTGGGTCCATAATCTTTGATTTCCTTGATTCTTTGCTCTACAGGGCGAGAGACCAATAGTTGTACTTTGAATAGCCACTCATAAGCTTTTAAGATCCCCAAATCACTATTATCACTACTCACGAAAATAGAACGTAGAACAATTTTGTGTGTGTGTGTGTGTGTGTGTGTGTGTGTGAGTGAACTATTTTGTGCCAATTAACCTTCATGTCCCCATGGGGCATTACTCCATCAAAATGTTTAGTTTTGGCTAAGAAATTTTCACAACTTTGTCCCCTGTATGTACCACTACATTCATGAATCTATAAGGAAAAGTTCTATTATTGTTACATGCTATTTTTTCACTAGCTTTCGGAACTCTTCCTATTTTCAGTATATGTAATCTGAAGTCTAAACATTGTCATGTATTATATTGAGCAGTGAAATAGAAATGTATGCTATACTTGGGCAGGTACTTTCAGAAGTAGACTTTGAGACCAAATTCAGGTTGTCATGTAATGGTCTACTTGAGAATAAGTAACAATAAGGCATTTGTATTCTCACACTGTCATTGGCTGCCTTCATGTTGGGGTGGAGTGCTTTGTTTTCTGATAGGCTAGGGGCCTTCAATGCTTCAAGAACAAGCTTCTGAAAGTTGGAGGCACAGGCAATAGGAAAAACATAGATGCTAGAGCTGGTGAACAGAGTTGATAAAATGGATCTGAGGGGATCTTGTTAGATATCCAAAATGTCTGCTAGAAGTGACCACGGTGTCTTCTACCAGTGTAATGGCACCAGTGTAAAGTGAGCTGTTTAGTGACGTGTACAATAAAGTGCAATGTGTAAAGTGAAGTGAAAAGCGAAGGCTCTGAAAATCCAGAACCTTCAAAGCCCTTATTTTGATGGGTTAAGTCAGGAATGGAACTCTCTGATCCAACAATCCTACTTCTCCCCAGTGTCCCAGAGAAATCACCTAAGCCCCCTTGGAGACTTGTACAAAGATGCACAGTATTGGTTCACTTGTGGTGGAAAAGGACTATATATATTAAATATGTGATCTAGTAGGCCACCTTTTCTGAAACTCTTCTGGGTGGATTCAAATCTCCATCAAACATTTGCAACCACAGGGAGATGCACACGCACACACACTCTTTCACACATGCACACATGCTCTGGTTCTCTCATTCTTGTTTTTTAACATACATATTAATCTCATTCTGTTGTGTATAGGGTAACTATGAATTGGACCCCACTTAACAGCACCTAACAATAAATATCTCCCACATGTAGTGATTCTTCATCCTTTCACACATGGATTATTCTTTAATCATCATTCTTTAAAAGCTTTTAATATATGAGACATATTTGATATATCCTTCTTATAATTTAAATGACAAAAAATATTTTTGAAGGAAAATTAAAAACAATTGTTTGGGTACTTATCTGATCCAAAAATATAAAAAAGCAGCAGAAAGAACCAGTAGTAGGTTATATGGAAGGAAATAGAACCCCATCTCCCTTTCCATTCCTAAGGACATATTGATTTTCCTTTGGGAAGTCACCCACCCTCTGCTTCATGGAATGAACTTGCTTAGCCTAAGCTGATCAACAGAATTTCATTCAACCTCCAAAAAGTTCTTGATTGAGAATGAGAAGCAGTATTCCATATCTTTATGTTTCAGATTTCATAATTCTGAGAGAAGATTGACCTAGGGGACCAATTTTTAATTTTGCACAAATGTATGCTTGAAAGTCAAAGAAAAAACATTCACCATCCTGTTGATTTAGACTCATGGTGACCACGTGTGTGTCAGAGTAGAAGTGAGCCCCATAAAGTTTTCAATGGCTAATTCTTTCATGAGCAGAGAGCCAACCTTTTCTTTGGAGGTGTTGTTGGGTAGAGTTGAGCCTCCAATATTTCAGTTAGCAGCCTCACTTATTGACCATTCACACCACTCAAGTATACAACATTTCCTTCTTCAGATCACATTTCACAATGGAACTTAACTGAAGTTAATCCTCATTGTCATACTTTGAGAGAACTAGAGAACTCTTGTTCACCAAGAAATAGCTTTATTTTGCAAAAGCATATATACAAGGAGTGAGTCAGGACTTTTTCCTGGAGGTGCTTGGCCTCAATGTTGACTCATCCTGTGTTCTACCAGGGTCTACTCTTGCCAGCTAGGAAACATACATCACAAAACACCAAATGCCTGCCTTTATAGAACCAGATTTAATTACAAAATGATCATCTCCATGTTGATAGATTAGATTAGGTTTAAGACCAAACAGGAAAAACTTGTGGAATTCCTATATTGTCCTGAAAAGAGTCCATGAAATTTTGGATGTCATTTAAATTTGGTATTGTTATACTTTGTTTATTACCTCCTGGGAAGAAACATAGTAGATAGAATCTCCTGGGTAACATTGATGGTAAAAGCAGAGGAAACCATGAGATACTATGAGTTCTGACTTGCTAAACTCAAAAGTGAAGAAGACAAGCCTGGCAAGCTTCCTGGATGAAGTCTCATTTTGCAGTTACAATGCTATTTTCAGTCCTTGATTATTTCACTTCTTAAGAACTGTGGCCTCTCTCCTTTCAGTTTTAGAAACAAAAACGTGAAAGAGTATGTGCACTGACCAAATATAGACACTGGTTTGTCTTTGTTTCTACTTAGAGGAAAATATCACAGAAGCTTCTCCAAATGTAGTCTCATTAAAAAACAAACAAAAAATGAAACAAAAACCCAACCAACCAACAAATTCGGTTATGCAATGTGACAGCCCCATCAGAATTCCAGAAACAATGAACCACATGTGGATTTACATCCTGATTTAGCTTTGCTCCTTCAAAGTATGGAGAGCTATCATTGTACTAGACTGTGTTACAAGTAAAGGGATTGTAGATCCAGAATCTCAAGCCTGGAGAATGATTTTTGGGGACACGTAGTACATTTTCTTCCTTCAATACATATGTAAGTTTTTTTTTTAACTATATCAGAGACTAGTAATAATAGCATTAAAAACCACAGTGCTTGTTGCTCTCCAGGAGATTTTGACTCAGAGCCACCCTGGCTCTGTAAGAGCATGATGTAGCAGTCTGCCTCCATAAGAACTGCAGCTTTGGAAACCCTATGGGTACTACTCTGTCTTACAGATTTGCTAGGACTTGAAAAAGAATAGGGATAATAAACTAGTGAAAACTTTCTATTATTCCTTGAACCTCACTGTTTATTGAACTTAATTCAGAATTTTTACAATCACCATAATAATTTTATGCTAGCTAGATAGGGTTACTCCTGGGTGGAGAATGACATATAATTATATAATATACATTACTCGGTAATGGAAACTTCGCTCCGTTAAACATAAGGTCACCATGGACCAGAGTTCACTTGATAGCAATTAACAACTGGCTTAACTAAAGCTCATGCTGTCGTGGCAATACTCTAGTGTTTATTACTTTTCCATTATCCTGGCAGTGAAATGGTCTTTATGGTCACCAAGATCACATTATTAGATCCAGGGTCCTCCCACTTCACTTCGAGATGCTGAGCAGCTGCAGTTGAATTCTGAGTGCTTTTTCCTCCCCAATGTTTAATGAGCCACCAATAAGTACTTCACTGAATTTGCTTACCGGTATTGTCTGATTTTGTGTCCTACAGCACTAGCACACTGTAATATGGAAGGTGTTCACTCTCTCTGTGTTGAGTGAAAAGATAAATTAAGATAATTTAGATGAGATAGTCTTAGACTGTGTGTATTGTAAGCAGCATAAAATGGAATTTAACTGGTTTAAGCAAAAAGACAGTACTTTTTTTGGCCTGCTTACTTAAGTCATGGCAAAGCATTGAGAACTGGAATTGGCACTTATATGCTCTTCTTACATTTGTGACACTCTAGCATTGATTGTATTCAACATGCCTGCTATTAATTCAATTGTACCCCACTCCCTGAATTATGTAATTATCCTCTATTTTGTGGTCTGATGAAATGATCATCTATGTTGTAAATCCTCTCCTCTGTGGTGTTAACAAGGCCAGATTAGAGGCACTTACCTTAATGAGGCAGGATGCAATCTGTAGGGTTAGGCTGTATATATTTTGAGATATAAAAGTGATTTAACAAAACAAGTAAGGATGGTACCACCAAGAAAAAAAGAGTTGAGGTTTAAGAAGAGCTGGGAGCTGGGAACTGGGAGCTGGAGCTTTGGTCCCAAGTCTCTGACTGGAGAAACCACTAGGCTTAAAGAGAGATTCATGAAGAGACACTTTCCCCAGAACTGAGACAGAGAAATCATTTTCTTTGATTTGGCACCCTAACTGAGACTTATTGCCTCCTAAAATGTGAGAGAACACATTTTTTGACGGTTCAAGCCAACCACTGTGGTATTCCTAGACCTGGTGGCACAGTGATTATGCATTTGGCTGTTAAACACATAGTCAGTAGTTCAAAACAATCAGCCATTCCACAGGGTAATGATGACATTTTCTAGACTCATAAAGAGTCACAGCTTTAAAATTCATAGCTTTAGAAACCCTAATTGTTTTTTTAGGGGTTTTATGAGTTAGAATTAATTTGATGGCAGTGAGAGTGAGTGAGATAACTTGGGCAATGCACAAACATTGGTGGCCAGCAACTCCTGGTATCACACCCATCAGCCTTGTCACAGTGGGCAAGCAGCTTTCTTTCTTCTCTTCTTATTGGAAAATTTGCTATTGGATGCTGGTCTGTCCAGCTTGAACATGAGAGCAATTTTAGACCATTTATGAAAGTAGCGAGGTAGGACCTAATTAGGGAATGATTGCTTATAAGGCTGGGGACAATTATAGGTGAGATAGGAGGCTCCTGTAGTAATCCATTCAAGAGATGATGCTGGTTCAAACTATGGAGAGAGATGAGGTCAAATTCTGGCTATATCCTGAAAATGGAGTGGTTTTTATTGTTGTTGTTACAGGTATTAGAATGATTTGAGAACACCCACACAGATGCACAACACACTGTTAAGAAAGGGAGGAAAGAAAACACCCAACATAAAAGTCAGAGTCCACAAATGGAAGTAACAACCCCGAATATCAATGGACTGAACTCAGGCATTAAAATGAGGAGGCTAACAGACTAGCTAGTTTTATATTTTAATTAAATTTTCCATGAACCTTTTGAAGATTCCATATATATATGCCTTTCTCTATATATGTCTGTAAGTGAAATATGAAATTGTTCTTGCAAGTTCATGCTAAATATGATGTTGAATATTTTTCTTTCCTTTTGAAAAAAAAAAGGAAAACTGATTACCAACTTCATATGGAGAGGGAAGAAGCCCAGAATTAGCAGAGAACTCCACAAGATGAAGGACAGAGTGGGAGGGCTTGCTTTACCTGACTTTAGCACATACTGTACAGCCACAGATGTCAAAACCACATGGTATTGATACAATGACAGATACTCAGACCAATGGAAAAGAACTGACAACTCAGAAATAAAAGGGGAGGGTATTGTTTATATCTCCACAGGGAAAGAGGGACCAGACTTCAACCCGGTGCACTAAGAAATGAATGCAACACATCAGCATGAAGCAGTGAACCAAAGGAGTGGTCTGAGGGGCTGGCTCCAATCCAAATATGTGGACATCCCCTCTTCCCCACAGAAGAATTCACTTCAGAGGACAGCACTGAAGTTATAGTTCAGGGAGATGGACATATCTGATCAGAGCACACAGGAGCAAATGAAGGGGGAGAAATAGAGAGTGGAGAACATCCTGGCCCACCAACCCCTGAACATCCTGGCCCACCAACCCCCGTGGATGCCAATGTACAGAGTGGACCATAGGGCCTGCCCCACTATGAGACATGAGTCCCTCAGTGACCCATAGCAATACAGGGGAAAACACTGGAGACACAGTGGGAATTGTGCCTGATCTGTCCCCACCACACCGGGGTGAAACACTAAGGGCATACAACAGAACAGCAAGGGGAACAGAGCAACAAAGTACCCTGGAATACCAAAAATAGACTTTGGGCCCAGGGCATGGCACCCCATAAGACTCAAGTAGAAAACATCCCTAAAGGTCAGCAAACAGACTTTGAGCTATTTATAAGCTTTAAAAAAAAAGTTGGGTGTTTTGGTTGTTGTTTGTTATCTTTTGCTTTGCTCTATCTTATTTTTTGTGTGTCTATATATATATCTGCAGGTCTGTCTAGATAAGATAGGTGGGATAAACAATCTGGAGAAGAAAACACGGGACTGATGGTTCCAGGGGGACATGGGATGGGGGGAGGTGGGGAATACTAAGTGGGTGTTAACAAACCCAGGGACAAGTGGACAACTGTGATCCAAAATCGATGGCGAGGAGGGTGTAGGAGACCTGGTAGGGTCTGATCAAGGGCAATGTAACTGAGAGGAATTACTGAAACCCAAATGAAGACTGAACATGATAGTGGGTCAAGAGGAAAGTAAGTGGAAATAGAGGAAAGCACTAGAAGGCAAAGGGCATTTGTAAAGTTCTAAATACAGGCATGTATCTATGTAAGTATATTTATACATGATGATAGGAAATAGATCTAAGTACATATATTTATAGGTTTAGTATTAAGGTAGCCGATGGACATTGGGCTTCTACTTAAGGACTCCCTCAATGCAAGAACACTTTGTTCTATTACACTGGCATCCCATGGTCCTCATCTTCCCCACATGATTGCTGAAGACAAAATGGGTGTATAAACAAATGTGGTGAAGAAAGCTGATGGGATATAGCATCTAGGATCTTAAAGGGTTGAAAATAAACACGCAGCCATCTAGCTCAGAAGCAACAAAGCCCATTGGAAGAAGCACACCAGCCTGTGTGATCACAAGGTGTCAACGGGATTGGGTATTAGTCATCAAAGAACAAAAAATCATATCATTGTGAATAAGGGGGAGTGTGGAGGGGAGACCTAAAGTCCATCTGTAGGCAACTGGACATCCCCTTACAGAAGGGTTACAGGGAGGAAATGAGCCAGTCAGTGTGCAGTCTAGCATAGATGAAACATACAACTTTTCTCTAGTTCTTTAATGTTTCCTTCCCCATCCCCCACCATCACTATCATGATCCCACTTCTACCCTACAAATCCGGCTAGACCAGAGGATGTACACTGGTACAGATAAGAGCTGGAAACAGGGAATCCAGGACAGATAAACCCCTCAGGACCAATAATGAGAGTAGTGATACCAGCAGGGGAAGGTGAAGGTGGGGTAGTAAGGGAGAACTGACCACAGTAATCTATATATAACCCCCTCCCTGGGGGATAGACAAGAGAAAAGTGGGTGAAGGGAGACATTGGTCAGTGTAAGGCATAAAAAACCAATAATTTATTAATTATCAAGGGTTCATGAGGGAGGGGAGAGCGGGGAGAGAGGTGAAAATATGAGGAGCTGATACTAAGGGCTCAAGCAGAAAGCAAATGTTTTGAGAATGATGATGGCAACAAATATACAAATGTGCTTGACACAATGGATGTATGTATGGATTGTGATGAGTTATAGGGGCCCCCCAAAATGATTACAAAAGAACAAAAAAGAATGGTTTGAGAGACACGAATCAGGAATGATTTCAAGGTCAATATCCTGAACAACTTAAAGACAAAGGATGGAATTTCTTAAGTTAGTTGAGGAATGCTATGTTGGGCTTAAGTTTCAGCTATCAGAGGGTTACTTTTTACCCACAGTGGCAGTTCTATCCTGTCCTATAGTGTTGCTATGAGTCAGAACAGACTTGATGGTGCTACCTGTTTCCTTATTTTCTTCATATGAATTTATTTTGTTGATGAGAAATGTAAACATTTGGGAAAATGCCCAGCAAGAGTCACTGTGGACCCTTTGAAAAGGTGACCACATGAGGAGTGTGGGAGGATTTAGGTTCACACTGGGTAGCCAGTAAAGTGAAGGTTCCTACATTCAGGCAGCATTTGGAGGAGTAATTATATGTCCCAGAAACCCTGTGGCGCTGTTGGGTATGTGTTGAACTACTAACCACAAGGTTGGTTGTTCAAATCTACCAGCTGCTCTCAGGAAGAAAGACGAGGTTCTCTGTCCCATAAAGAGTTATAAAGCCTCAAAAACTGTGCAGGGTTTCCATGAGTCAGAATCCCTTGAAAGGCTGATTAAAAAAATTCCTGGCACGATAAACTATGGGAGAAATGTGTGACAGTCTACTTCTTGGAAATCCTATGAGGGCAATTCTTCCCTGTCTCCGAGGGTTGCTATGAGTTGGATTTGTCTAAATAGCAATGCGTTCTTTTGTGTGTGCGAGGGTTCATAAACTCAGATGGCCACTTTGAAATTAAGTTTCCTATCTAGAGAAGAGGAACGCTGAGAAAGTGTGGGATCATATTGATAGCAGCAACTCAAACCTTTCGGCAGTAATCTTCGAGGGCAATGAATTTAAGTTAATGGTGGGATCACAGAAAAGGAGGGCGAAGACAGAGGCGCGACTCGAGGAATGTAACGGATGCCCCTAAAGGGTCCATGTCGAAACTGGTGAGTGGTGTGTGTTTTCCTTTGTATATCCCCACTTTTCTACAGGGTGACTTGTTGG